>NW_016913892.1:11588-12403 GCF_001483705.2 Eufriesea mexicana | reverse complement strand
CACATTAGTTTATAGTTGGACGCTGAAATACATAGAATCGCAAGGCATATCGGAAAGGTCAGAGTTACACAAACCTAACTCAAACCAGCCGAACATAGCCAAACGTGGCCTGACTCAACCTAATGCGACGGGACCGCCATTGCTGCCATCCACAGAGCCAAGCAGGTAATACTGGGGCGTAGTAGGGCGCAGAAATCCAAAGAGTAGGAGTGCTCAGCACAAAGATTAAAGCGATCCTAACCCAACATGGCTTAGCCCTACCTAGACGAACCTAACCTGATAATCAGCATAAGGTGCCGAGACCGCTATTGCTGCCCTCCCCAGAACCAAGCAGGTCATCCTAGAGCTGAGTAGAGCGCAGAAATCTACCGGAAAGCAGAGTACAGCACAAAAGTTGAAGATACCATTACCAAACGTACCCTAACCCAAACTAACCGAAAGTAACCGGACTCAGCATAACGGGCCGAGACTACTATTGATGGCCTTCCCAGGGCCAAGCTGAGAGCAATAGAGCGCAGTAGGGCGCAGAAATCCACCTAATAGCAGACTGCGGCACTAAAATCGAATCTATCCTCTCCCATCCTGACCAATCGTAACATAACAAAACGTAACATATCGCAACCTATTGTGCCGCGACCACTACTTCTGGCCTCGCCAGAGACGAATGGAACACATTGGTGGAGAGTAGGACGCAGAAATCCATAGAATCGCTGTGTAAATCAGAAAAGCCAAAACACCGTATGCCTAACCCAGACCAACGGAATATAACCGAACATAGCCTAGCTCAAACCTTCGCGCCGATACCACTAGCGCTG
>NW_016913892.1:11179-11453 GCF_001483705.2 Eufriesea mexicana | reverse complement strand
TAACATGACTCATCATAGCGTGCCGAGACCGCTATTGCTGGCCTTCCCCGAGTCAGGCTGAAAATATTAGAGCGCTGTAGGGCTGAGAAACCCACCTAATAGCAGACTACAGCGCTAAAGTCACAGCTATCCTCTCCTAACGTAACCAATCGTAACATAACCGAACGTAACATGACTCAACCTAAAGTGCCGCGACCACTATTGCGTTCCTCTACAGAGCTAAACAGAGCACATTATTGGAGAGTAGAACGCAGAAGTCCATAGAATCGCAGTG
>NW_016913892.1:0-7282 GCF_001483705.2 Eufriesea mexicana | reverse complement strand
TCAACCACACCCAAATAAACCTAACCAAACCAAACGTAAACTAACACAAGGAAACGCGCCGCGTCCACTATTTCTGGAATTCCCAGAACAAAGCTGTTAAAATTAGATCATAGTAAAGCGCAGAAATCCGCAGCATGGCAGTGTATAGAGCAAAAGTCAAAGTTATACTATCTTAACGTAACCAAACGTGACATGATATGACGTTACGGATCGCAACCTGAGGTGCCACGACAGCTACTGGTGGCATCACGACAGCTAAGTAGAGTATAGCAGAGCAATATAGAACACTGGAGCCGTCCGAACTGCAGTGTATAGCACAAATGTCGACGCTACCCTAATCAAACACAACCAAATCCAGCAGAAACGATAGAAACATAACCCAATCTAACGTGCCGAGAGCACAACTCCTGGCGTCCACAGGTACAAGCAGAGTGCGACAGTGCTGAGAAGAGAGCAGCAGTCCATGGAATAGCAGTGTGCGGCACAAATGTCAAAGCGTTTCTTATCTGGCACAACGTAACCTAACCAAACTAAACGTAATCGGACCCAAACGAACGAGCGGCAACCAATGTTGCTGGTCTCCAGAGAGTCGAGCAGAGTATAGTGGGAAATGTAGAGTGCATGAATCAACCGAACATCATTGTATAGCACAAAAGTAATAGCCATCCAATCCTAGCCTAGCCAAACATAACATTGCCATACGCAGCAGAACTGAAACTAGCGTGCCGAGACCAATACCGCTGGCATCCCCATAGCCAAGCAGTATATACTGGAGTACGGCAGGGCGCATAAATTCAACGTATAGCGGTGTACGGCACAAAAGTCAAAGCTATCCTTTCCAAACCTAACAGAACGTAACGTAACGAACCGGAACCTAACTACTCCTAACCTGACGCGACCACTATTACTGCTTCCCCAGGGCCAAGCGGAGCATACTAGAGGAGTGTCGGGCGCAGAAATCCCAAGAATCACTGTGCAAGCGGATAAGCCGAAGCCTTTCATGCCATACCAAAGCTTACACAATCTAACAAAACGTATCCCACCTAGACCTAACGTGCCGCGGAAATTATAGAGGCCCTCCCTGTTGCCAGCCGGGGCATATTAGAGGAGAACAGAGCACTGACGACCATAAAATGTCATTGCGTGTCACGAAAGTCAAAGGTACCTCAACCTAACCCAAACAGTCCTAACCTAGCCGAACGTAACCTATCTCATCCTACCGCGCCGCGGCCACTATTTCTGGAATTCCCAGAGCAAATGGGGAAAACTAGGTCACAGTAGGACGCAGAATTCCACCGAACAGCAGTGCACAACAGAAATGTGGAAGCTACCATTGCCTCACACAACCAAGCGTAACACAACCGAACGTAACATGACCCAATCCGATAGACTGAGTTAGGTCACGTCTGGCTAGGTCAGGTTAGATTACGTTATGTTATGATGGCTTTGTATTTTGCGATATGCACTGCTATTCGGCCGATACCTCAGAACCGCGTTGCTCTACTAGCGTCTGCTTTAATCTGTGGAGGCCAGCAATGGGGGTCGTTGCAAGTTCGGCTGAGATTTGTCACGTTTGGTTAGGCCAGGATATGTTAAGATTGGTTAGGATGTCTTTGACTTTTGCGCTATACACTGCCATGCGGTGGATTTCTGCGCTCTACTGCGCTCTAGTATGTTCTGCTTGGCTCTGGGGTGGCCAGCAATGCTGGTCTCGGCATGAAAGGTTGAGCTAAGTTACGCTTTGCTTGGCTAGGATTGGTTTGGCTTGGCTAGGTTTGGTTTGGCTTGTTTAGGGTAGTTGTGACTTTTGTGCCATGCACTGCTATTCTGTCGATATCTGCGCTCTGCATTGCTCTACTGGCATCCGCTTATTTATGTGGAGGCCAGCAATAGTGGACACGGCATGTTAGTCTTAGTCAGTCTACGTTCTGTTTGGTTATGTTAGGCCAGGTTTGGTTAGGGTTTCTCCGACTTTTGAGCCATACACTGCCATTTGGCGGCCTTCTGCGCTCTACTGTGCTCCAGTATATTCTGCTTTTCTCTCGGTAGGCCAGCAAAAGTGGTCCAGGCGCGTTAGGTTAGTTTAGTATGCGTATGGTTATATTACGTTTGGATAGGTTAGGATAGGGTGGTTTCGGCTTTTGTGCTATACACAGCTATTCGGTGGATTGCTACGCTCTACGTTGCTCTACTATACTCTGCTCGACTATTGCGAGGCCAGTAATAGTAGTCTCGGTCCGTTAGGTTTAGTTAGTCTGCGTATGGTTGCGTTAAGTTAGTTTGGGTTTGGTTCGGGTAGATTTGATTTTCGCGGTATACACTGAAACCCGGTGGACTTCTACGCTCTACTATGCTCTGCTTTATCCTGCTTGTCCGTGGCGAGTGCAGCAATCGTGGTCGCGGCAGGTTATGTTCAGCTCTGCTATGCTTGGTTAGGCACTATTGGTGTGGGTTAGGCTTGGGCAGCTTAGGCTTCTCAGCTACGCTCTGCGATTCTACGGATTTCTGAGTTCTACTACCCACTATCATGTTCTGCTTGGGTCTGTGGAGTCCTGCAATCGTGGTCGCGGCACTTCAGTTCGTGTTATATTGTGTTTGGTAATGCTATGATTGGCTAGGTTTGGAGGTGGTAGCTCCGACTATTGTGCAATACTCTACTTTTCGGTGGATTTTAACGCTCTACTGCGACCCAGTGGGTTCTGCTTGGCGTTGGGAATGCTAGCAATGGTGGTCACTGCACGTTATGATAATGTTGGTTGCGTTCGGTTAGGCTTGTTTGGGCTAAGTTTGGCCAGAATATCTTCTGCTTTTGTGCTATGCATAGATGTCCCGTCTATTTCTGCGCTCTAGTGTGCCCGAGCATGCTCTGCTTGGTTCTGGGGATGGCAACAATAGTGATCTCGGCACGTAACGTTGAGTTACGTTACGTTTGATTAGGTTGGGATAGGTTGGGTTAAGTTAGGGTAGCATTGTTATATGTGCTCAACACAGACCTTCTATGGACTTCTGTGATCTACTGTTCTCCATCATATTCTGCTTGTCTCTGTGGACGGCAGGAGTGGTGGTCGCGGTTAGTTTGATTGGGTTGTGTTGCGTTTGGCTAGGTTAGGCAAGGTTAGGTTTTGTCAGGTTGTTTCCGACTTTTGCGCTGTGCACTGGAATGCGGTCGACTTCTGCGCCTTACTGAGCTCTAGTATATTGTGCCTGGCTCGGCGGAGGCCGGCTAAAGTGGTCTCCGCAAGTCAGGTGGAGTTAGGTTGCGTTTGGTTATGTTACGTTTGGTTAGGTTGGGATGGTATAGATCTGACTTTTGTGCCATGCACTATTCTTCGGCGGATTTCTGCGCTCTACTGTGCTCTAGTACATTCTGCTTGACTCTGAGGATGGCAGCTGTAGTGCTCTCGGCAAGTTAGTTTGAGTATGTTGCATTTGGCTATGTTACGTTTGGTCATGTTAGGATAGGATTGCATTGGCTTTTTTGCTGTACACGAATGCTCTGTGGATTTCTACGCCCTACACTGCCCTAAAACACTCTGTTCGACTCACAGGAGGCCGGTAATGGTGGTGGCGGCACATTAGGTTGAGCCATGCTACGCTTGTTAAGGTTACGTTAATCTGGGTTAGGTTTGGATAGCTTTGCCTTTCGTGGTACAAATTGTCGTTCGGTGGATTTCTGCGTTCTACACTGCTATAATATGCTCTGCTTGGCTCCGGGGATGGGAGCAATAGTGGCCCCAGCACGTTGGGATGAGTTAGGTTACGTTTGGTTATGCTGGATTTTGCCGGGTTATGGTAGGATAACCTTGACTTTTGTGTTATACACTGCTGTTCGGCTGATACCTGCTCTCCGCATTGCTCTAATAGCCTCTGCTTCTCCCTGGAGAGGCCAGCAATGGTGAGCGTGGCACATTTGTTTGACGTATATAACGTTTGGTTAGATTCGTTTAGGCTGTGTTTGGTCAGGATGGATTTGACTTTTGTGCTATAAACAGATATTAGGCGGATTGCTGCGTTCTACTGTGCTCGAATATGCCCTGCTTGGCCCTGGCGAGTCCAGCAATAGCGGTCGCCGCACGTTGGGTTGTGTTTGATTACGTTTGGTTTGGTTAGGTTGCGTTGCATTAAGTCAGGCTTTCTTTCAGTTGTGTGCCGCAAACTGCCATTCTACGGACTTCTGCGCTCTCCTGTGTGCTACCACACTCTGCGTGCCTCTGTGGACGCCAGGAATAGTGCCTTCGTCACGTTGAGTTTAGTTATGTTACGTTTGGCTTTGTTAGGCTTGGTTAGATATGGTTAGGATGGCTTTGACTTTTGTGATAAACACTGCTATGCGGACGATTTCAGCGTTCTACATTGCTCCACTATGCTCTGCTTATCCCTCGTGAGGCCAGCAGAAGCGGTCGTTGCACGTCAAGTTGGGCATCGTTTCGTCCGCCCCTGTTACGTTTTGGTTATGTTAGGATAGTTTAGCTTTGACTTTTTTGCTATACACTGCAATTCGGTGGATTTCAGCCCTCTGCGTTGCTCTACAATACTGCGCTCGACACTGTGGGGGCCAGCTATAGCGGTCGTGGCACGATAGGTTGGATCACTTTACGTTTGCGTAGGTCGGGGTAGGTTGGGTTAGGTTAGGATAGCTTTGGTATATGTGCTCAACACAGACCTTCTGTGGACTTCTGTGCTCTACTCTGCTCCATCATATTCTGCTTGTTTCTGGGGACGGCAGGAGGGGTGGTCGCGGCACGTTTGGTTGGGTCATGTTACGTTTGGCTATGTTAGATTAGGTTAGGTTTGGTCATGATGTTTCAGACTTTTGCGCTATGCACTGCAATGTGGTCGATTTCCATGCTTTACTGAGGTCTAGCATATTGTGCTTGTCTCTGGGCAGGCCAGAAGTAGTGGCCTCGGCTCGTTATGCTAAGCTTTGTTACGTTTGGTTATATTATGCTTGGAGAGTCTACGATAGGATGAAGTTGACGTTTCTGCTATACACTGCTATTCGGACGATTCCTACACTCTACATTGCTATGCTATGCCCCGCTCGACTCTCGGGAGGGCACTAATGGTGGCCTCGGCACGCTAGGTTCACTTACGTTACGATTGCGTTTGTTACGATAGGTATGGTTAAGAGAGGATTGCTATGACTTTCGTGCTACACACTGCTACTCGGTGGATTTCTGCCCGTTACTGTGTTCTAATATGGCTCTGGGAAGGCCGGCAATTGTGATATCGGCACATTATGTTTGGATAAGTTACACTTCGTTACGTAATGTGTGGCTGGGTAAGGCTGGGATAACTTTGACTTTTGTGTTATAATACGCCATTCGGTGGTTTCTGCGCTCTACTCCGTTCTCATATTCTCCGCTCTTCTCTGGGGTGGGCAGAGATAGCGGCCGCGGCTCATTAGCTTGAATTAAGCCACGTTTACCTATGTTGCGTTTGCTTGGACCACATTTGGTTAGCTATCACCTTTCTGCTATACCCTGCGACATATCTATGTCGGGACTCTCCTCTGCTACAATATGTTCTGCTTTGCTCTGTGGAGGACAACAGTAATGGGCACCGCACGTTAGGTAAAGTTAGATTACGCTTGGTTGTGTTTGGTTAGAATGGGTCTGGTTTGGATAGCTTTGACTTATGAGCTCAGCACTTCTATTCTGTGGACTTCAGCGCTCTACTGTGCTCTATCGTACTCTGCTTGTTCCTGGGGACCCCAGAAATGGTGGTCGCGGCAAGTTATATTGCGTTATGTTACGTTTGGTTATGTTAGGTTAGGTTAAGTTTGGTTGGGATTTCATTGACCTTTCCACAATACACAGCGATTCTACGGATTTCTGCGCTCTACTCTCATCAAATATATTCTGCGTGGCTCTGAGGGGGACAGAAATATAGGTCCCGGCGCTTTAGTATGGGTTAGGTTATGTTTGCTTGTGTTACGTTTGGTGAGGTTATGATAGAATAGCTTTGACTTTTGTGCCGTACACTGCCATTCGTTGCATTTCTGTGCTCTGCTCGGCTCTAATATTCTCTGCTTGGCGCTGGGGAGGCCAGCAAAAGTTGTCTAGGCACGTTATGTTGATTCAGTTTGCGTTCGGTTATGTTGGGTTGTGCAAAGCTTGGTTAGGGTAGCTTTAACTTTTGTCTGTACACTGCTGTTCGGTCGATTTCTGCGCCTTACTGTGCTCTAGTATGTCTTGCTTGGCTCTATGGAGGGCAGCAATCGCGATCTCGGCAGGTTAGGTTGAGATCCGCTATGTTTCCATATGATCCTTTGGTTTGGGATAGGTTTGGGCAGCACTGACTTATAGATATACACTGCAGTTCTATGGACTTCTGTGCTCTACACTCCTCTATGTGCTCAGCCTATCTCTGTGGAAGCCAGCAGTAGTGATCGCGGCGCGTTGGGTATAATTTGGATACGTTCTGTTATGTTATGATTGGTTAGGTTTGGAGAGGGCAGCTTTGACCTCAGTGTTATAGTCTGCTATTAGGAGGACTTCTGAGGACTGCAGTGCTGTAATATTTTCTGCTTGGTTCCGGGAACGCCAGCAACAGTGGTCTCGCCACGTTATTTTGAGTCAGCTTACGTTCGGTTATGTTGGCTTGGGAAATGTTTGGTCAGGGTTGCTTTAACTTGTTTGCTGTTCACTGCTATTCGGTGGATTTCTGCACTCCAGACTGATCTACTATAGTCTGCTCGTCTCTAGGGATGCCAGCAATAGTGCTCGCGGCACGTTATGGTGAGTTTTTCTACCTTAGGTTAGGTTACGTTGGTTTGTGTTAGGTATGGATATCTCTGACTTTCCAACTGTAGACTGAGATATTATTGATTTCTGCGCCCAGCGCTCCTGTAGTGCGTTCTGCGTTGCTCTGGCGTTGCCAGCAATAGTGGACGCGACACGGGTGGTTGAGTAATGTTACGTTCGGTTGGATTAGGTTTCTTCGGGTTAGGTTGGGACAACTTAGACTTCTGTGCTACGCGCTGCAATTCTATGGACTTCTGCGCTCTACTGTGCTCTATGGCACTCTGCATGTCTTCGGGGATGCCAGGAATTGTGGTCGCGGCACGTTAGGTTGAGTTACGGCACGTTTGGCTAAGTACGGTTTGGTGAGATTACAATAGGGTAGCATTGGCTATTGTGCTACACACAGCTATTCGGTTGGCTTCTGCACTCTGCCGCTCTCTAGTCTGCTCTGCTTGGCTTGTGTTGGGCAGCTTCAGTTGTCTCGGCATGTTCCCATGTGTTAATTTATGTTTGGTTATGTTACGATTGGCTAGGTT
>NW_016913891.1:0-1155 GCF_001483705.2 Eufriesea mexicana | reverse complement strand
ACTTTCTTGCATTAACAAGGAGGAAGAATGCTATTGGCGTGCTATTGCCATTGAAATGCTATGTAATCTGGCTGGAAAATTCTATTTTGTTGACATTTTCGTACAATATCGTGGTGAGCAGACCTCCTTGCATATATAAGAAGGAAGAATACTATTGGCGTGCTATTGCCTCTGCAATGCTACATAATCTGGCTGGACAATTCAATTTTATAGACGTTTTCGGACAATATCGTGGTGAGATGTCCTCCTTGCATAGATAAGGAGGAAATATTCTATTTGCGCGCTATACCCGTTGCAGTGCTATAGAAACTGCCTGCAAAATTCAATTTTATCAACATTTTCGTTTATTATCGTGGTGAGGTAACTTTCTTCCTTAAATAAGTAGGAAATATTCTATTGTCGTGCTATTTCCATTGAAATGCTACAGAATCTGGCGGAAAATTTAATTTTATTGCCATTTCCGCCTAATTTCGCGGTGAGCTTACCCCCTTGCATAAATAAGGAGGAAAGATGCTATTTGCCTGCTATGGCCATTGTAGCGCAATAGAATCTGGTTCGAAAATCCAATTTTATTGACATTTTCGTATAATATCTGGGTGAGCTAGCTTTCTTGCATACATAAGGAGGTAAGTTTCTATTGGCGTGGTATAGCCATTGCAATGACATATAATCTGGAAGAAAAATCCAATTTTATGAACATTTTCGGCTTATATCTTACTGGGCTACTTTCTTACAAAAACAAGATGGGAAGATTCAATTGGCGTGCTATAGCCATTGCAATGCTATAGAATCTGCATGGAAAATTATATTTTATTGACATTTCGGCTAATGTCGAGGTGAGCTAGCTTTCTTGCTTAAATAAGGTGGAAAGATCCTATTGGCGTGCTATACCCGTTGCAGTGCCATAGTATCTGGCTGGAAAATATAATTATATAGACAGTTTCGACTAATATCGGTGTGAGCTAACTTTCTTGAATAAATAACGAGGAAAGATTCTATTGACGTGCTATGGCCATTGTAGCGCAATAGAATCTGCCTGGAAAATCCAATTATATTCACATTTTCGTATAATATCGTGCTAAACTAACTTTTTTGCATAAATAAGGAGCAAAGATTCTATTGGCGTGCTATAGCCATTTCAATGTTATAGAATCT
>NW_016913890.1:0-236 GCF_001483705.2 Eufriesea mexicana | reverse complement strand
CCAGCGATCCATACATATATCCACCCATACATCCATCCATCCATACGTTCATACATCCACACATCCATAAATCCGTACTTCCGTACATCCGTCCATCCATACCTCAATCCATCCACACATCCATAAATCCATACTTCCGTACATCCGTCCATCCATACCTCAATCCGTCCACACATCCATACATACATACATCCATACATCCTTCTTTCCATACATCTTTCCATACGTACATCCAC
>NW_016913889.1:0-1067 GCF_001483705.2 Eufriesea mexicana | reverse complement strand
TGGCACGTTAGATTAAGTCAGGCTATATTTGGTTTTGTCCTGTTTATTTGGGTTAGGCTTGGGAAGCCTTTACGTCTCTGGTGTACACTGCGATTATGTGGTCTCTGTCTTCTGCGGTCTAGTCTCCACTAGTGTGTTCCGATTTACTCTGTGCAGGACAGGAACAGTGGTAGCGGCAAGTTGGTTCGAGCTGGATTACTTTTGGTTACGTTACGATTGCTTGGGTTACGAGAGGATATCTTTGGCTTTATTGATGTATTCTGCCACCAGGTTTGATTTCTGCGCCCCACAGGGCACTAATGTATCCAGCTTGGTTCTCGCAATGCCAGTAAAAGTGGTCTCGGCATGTTATGTTGTGTCAGGTTACGTCCGGTTATGTTTGGCCAGGCTAGGTTTCGTCAGGATGGCTTCAACTTTTGTGCTGTCCACTGCTATTCGGTGGATTTCTGCGCTCTATTGTGCTCTAGTATGTCCTGCGTCGCCCTGGGGAGGGCAACAATAACGTTATCTGCACGGTAGGTTGATGCAGACTACGTTTGGTTACGTCATGTTTGTTTGGGTCAGGCACGGGTACCTTTGACTCTTCTTATATACAGAGGGATTATATGGTTTTCTTCGTTCTACTCTCCACTAATATATTCTGCTTGGCTCTGTGGCGGCCCGCAATAGTGGTCGCGGCACGTTAGGTTCAGGTAGGTTACGTTTCGTTATGTTACGGTTGGTTAGGTTAGGAGAGGGTTGCCTTGACTTTTATGCTACAGTCGACTATTAGGTGGATCTCTGCAACATACAGTGCTCCAATGCTTTCAGCTTGGCCCTGTGAATGTCACAAATTGTGGCATCTGCACGTAACGTTAGATCATGATACGTTCGGTTAGGTTTGGTCAGGCTAAGTTTTGTCAGGTTAGCTCTGACTTTTGCGGTGTACACGGCTGTTCGGTGGACTTCTGCGCACTACTATGCTCTAGTATGTCCTGATTGGCTCTGGGAAGGGCAGCAACGGAGATGTTGGCACGGTAGTATGTGTTACGCTATGTTTGGCTATGTTCTGTTGGTTAGGGTTAGGT
>NW_016913888.1:0-970 GCF_001483705.2 Eufriesea mexicana | reverse complement strand
ATCAATGCAGAGGTACAAAATCTGATAATTTCAACCAGAGGGGAGGAATTCGTGTATCAACCTTAAGTCAAGTGATGAAATATGGGTAAATTTCAGCAATATCTATGAGAATGGTAAGAACAGCAAAGATATTTTGTTATAGAGGAATTTTTCATGTATAAATGCAAATTTGAACATGATATTGTAATCCACATTGCGTGTCAGACAGGTAAGTTTCCAAATTACAGTTTTAGGGAGTAAAATAGAAAAAATAATGCTTATAACTAAAATCTTACTTATGTTTTAGAACGTGACTTTGTAAATGCCTTGGAGTTAACGCACAAAGAAGAAAAAAGAATATATAATTTCAAAACTGAACTGACTGCCAAGGAAGTAAGAGGAAAACCAGATCTGTAGTCTTTAAACCTCAGCAGAAAAGATGTTTCAAGTACAATTCTGCTAAACATCTTGCATGTGCATGTTGGAAAAACAACAAAGGTAATAAAGAAATTGAATGTTGTAGTTGTGGCAAATTAGAATGAAAATCAGTAAAATTTGTAGGATTAGGAAGAGAAGACAAGGTTGAAGAAGTGTACTGTCTATGTGGGACTTGTAAGAAGTCCAATTATTTGGAAGAAATAATTTGGAATGTTTTTTTGAAAACATAAAGGAAAGAAAAGGAGATCAGGATAAAAAAAAGAACACGTGCTTCTTGATAGAGAACGATGGAATAGAATAATAGATTTTCGACTCCAGAACAACAAGCCATATGGTTGATAAACTAGAATATTTTAAAAACAGGATCTTAGATTTTCGACTCCAGAACAACAAGCCATATGGTTGATAAACTAGAATATTTTAAAAACAGGAACAAATAGGAGTGGAATTTGGATCAGTGTAAAGAAATATTTCCATGGAAGCTAAAGCAAAATTTAGAATAGAGCCAGATACTTGAATATTGTTTGTGTGTTCCACACTTGAGACAGAATGT
>NW_016913887.1:0-2088 GCF_001483705.2 Eufriesea mexicana | reverse complement strand
GCTCAGGCTTTTCTGATATACACCGCAATTCTATGGACTCCTGCGTTCTACTATCCACTAATATGTTCTGCTTGCCTGTGAGGATGCGAGCAATCGTGGTCGCTGCACGTTAGGCTGTGTTAGCTTACGATTGGTTGTACTACGGTAGGCTATGCTAGGAGGTGATAGTTCCGACTTTTGCGGTATACACTACTATTCTGTCGCTTCCGGCGCGCTACAGTGCTCTGGTGTGTTCAACCTGTCACTGGGAAGACCAGCAATAGTGGTCTCGGCACGTTATGTTGCGTTACGCTACGTTCGTGTAGGTTAGGTTAGGCTAAGTTATTAGATATGATAGCTTTCACTTTTGTGCTGTGCACAGCTATTCGGCTGATTTCTACTCTCCATTGTGCTCTTGTACATTCCGCTTCGCTAGGGGGACGCCAGCAGTATATCTCTCAGCAAGTTAGGCTGAGCTATGTTGCGTTTGGTTATGTTACGTTGATCTATGTTAGGTTAGGATAGGATAGCTTTGCCTTTCGTGGTATACATTGGTATTAGGTGAACTCCACTGTGACTAACAATATTATGCTTGACCATTGGTAGTACAGCAATGGTGGCCACAGCACGCTGCTGATTGATTTAGGCTATTGCCGGTTATGTTCCGTTGGTTTGAGTTATGTTTGGGTAGTTTAGACTTTTCCGATATACGCCGTGGTTCTATGGATTTCTGCGTCCTACAATTGACATATATGATCTGCTTGGCTCCAGAGAGGCCAGAATTCGTGGTCGCGGCACGCTATGTTGTGTTATGTTACGTTTGGCTATGCTTCGATCGGCTAGGTTAGGAGGTGGTAGCTTTGACCTTTGTGCTGTGCACTGCTGTCCGGCAGTCTTCAGCGCTCTACAGTACTCTAGTGTGTTCAGCTTGGCACAGGGAAGCCAAGGAATAGTGCCCCCGACACATTATGTTGAGTTACGGTACGTTCGGTTAGGACAGGTTAGGATAAGTTTCGTTGGGATATCCTCGAATTTTCTGCTATACGTTGCTATTAGGCGTCCATCTGTACTATAGTGTGCTCTAATGTATTCAGCTTGGATCTGGGAATGCGAGCAATACCGGTATCGGCATGATGTGCAGAGTTAGGCTACGCCTGGTTAGGTCAGGTTTAGTTTGGTTAGGTCTGGATATCTTTGACTTTTGTGCATTACATAATAATGCGGCGAATTTCTGCGCTTTACATAGCCCTAATATGCTCTGCTTGGCTCTGGGGAGGCCAGCAATAGTAGTCTCGTCGCGTTATGTTTTGTTATGCTACGTAAGGCTGTGTTACGGTGGCTCTGGGGAGGCCAGCAATAGTAGTCTCGTCGCGTTATGTTTTGTTATGCTACGTAAGGCTGCGTTACGGTTGGATAGGTTAGATCATTATAGCTTCCACTTTTGCGCTATCCACTGACATTCGGTGGATTTCTGCGCCCTACTTTCCTCTAGTATGTTCCGCTTGGCTCAGGCGGGCAGCTCTTGTGGTCTCGACGCGATAGGAAGTGTTACGTTACGTTTAGTTACGTCCGGATAGAGTAGCTTCGACTTTTGGGCTATGCACTGCTTTTTGAGCGATTTCGGGGTTCCGAATTTTTGTGCTATGCTCTGCTTGGCTCTCATGAGGCCAGCCATAGTTCTCGTGGCAACACAAGTTGCGCTACATTACGTTTGGATATGTTACGTTTGCTTAGGTGAAGCTAGAATAGCTTTGACTTTCGTGCTTTACACTGCAATTCGGTTGAAACCAGCCGTCCGCAGTGCTCTACTCTAACCAGCAAGACCCTGCGCAGGCCAGCAATAGCGTTTGTGGCACTTCAGATTGGCTTTGGCTACGTTAAGTTAAGTTATTAATTTGGGTTAGGTTTGGATACCTTCGACCATTCTGCTATACACTGCGATTCTTTGGATTTCTGCGCCCTACTCTCCTCTAATATATCCTGCTCTGTTCTAGTGATGCCAGCAACAGTGGTGGCGTCACGTTCGGTTGAGCTTGATAACGATTGGTAGGGCTACGGTTGGTTAGGATGGACAGGAATGCTTTGACTTTTGTGCTATACACAGCTATT
>NW_016913886.1:0-830 GCF_001483705.2 Eufriesea mexicana | reverse complement strand
GCTATAGCCTTCGCAATGCTATAGAATCTGGCTGGAAAATTCTATTTTATTGACATTTTCTGCCAATATCGTGGTGAGTTAACCTTCTCGCATAAATAAGGAGAAAAGATTGTATTGGCGTGCTATAGGCTTTGCAATGCTATGGAATCTGGATGAAAAGTTCAATATTATTGACAGTTTCGACTATTATCGTGGTGAGCTACCTTTCTTGCCTTAATAAGCAGGGTAGATTGTATTGACCTGCTATAGACATTGCAATGCAGTAGAATCTGGCTGGAAATTTCAATTTTATTGACAGTTACTGCTAATATCGCTGTGATCTACCTTTCTTGCGTAAATAAGGAATTTGGATTCTATTAGCATGCTGTAGACATTGCAATGATATAGAATGTGGTTGGGAAATTCAATTTTATTTAAATTTTCGACTCATATCGATATGACCTAACTTTCTAGCATAAATAAGGAAGAAAGATTCTATTGGCTTGCTATGGCCTTCGCAATGCTATCTATAGAATCTGGATGGAACATTCTATGTTATTGACGTTTTCGGATAATATCGAGATGAGCTAACTTTCTTGCATAAATAAGGAGGAAAGATTATAGTGGCAAGCTATAACTATTGCAATGCTATGGAATCTGGCCGGAAAGTTCAATTTTATTGATTTTCGAATAATATTGTGGTGCGCTACGTTTCTTGCATAAGTAGGGATGAATGATTCTATTGGCTTGCTATAGCCTTCGCAATGCTATCGAATCTGGTTGGAAAATTCAATATTATTGACAGTTTCGACTATTATCGTGGTGAGCTGCCTTTCTTGCCTAAATAAGCA
>NW_016913885.1:0-1945 GCF_001483705.2 Eufriesea mexicana | reverse complement strand
ATGCCTAAACCAGTATCACTGACCTCCCCAGGGCAAACCGGAGTATACTAGTGCACAGGAGAGAGCAGAAATCCGCCACACTGAAGTGCAAGGCACAAAAGTCAAAGATATCCTGTACTAACGTAACCAAGCTTAACCTAACCAAAAGTACCCTTGTTCAACCTAACGTGGTGAGCCCATTATTGCTGATCGCCACAGCGACAAACAGAGCAAATTACAGAAAATTAGAGCGCAGAAAGCCTCCTTATAGCAGTGTGTATCACAAACGTCAAATCCATCTAAACCAAGCCTCAGCAAACCTAACTTAACCAAACGTAACAAAGCTCAGCCTAACATGCGGAAAGCACAATTCCTGGCGTTCACGGAGATAAGCAGATTGTTATAGCGCACAGAGGAGCGCAGCAGGCCGTAGATTAGCAGTGTGTAGCACAAAAGCCAAAGCGATCGCAACCTAACACAACGTTATCTAACCCATCCAAGCGTTATCTATCTTATCCTAACGCGCCGGGACCTCTATTGCTGACATCCCGTGAGTCGAGCCGGGTATAGTAGAGCAATGTAGAACGCAGAAGTCCACCGAATAGCAGTTTACGACATAAAACTTTGTACTATACTGTCCTAACGTAGCCAAACGTGACGTAGCTGTTTGTAACCCAACACTTCCCAACGTGCTGAAAACGCCATTACTGCCATCCTCAGTCCCAGTGAGAACATATTAGAAGTGAGCTGCGCGCGGAAGCGTATAGAATCGCAGTGCATGGCACAAAATTCGAAGCTACACTGTCCTAAAATTGCCAAACGTAACATAACCGAACGTTGCTTAAATCAACCTAACACGCCGAGGCCGTTATTGCTTACATTGCCAGAGCCAAGCTGAATATACCAGGACACAGTAGAGCGCCGTAATCCACCGCATTACAGTGTGTAGCACAAAGGACGGAGGTGTCCTAAGCTAACCTGTTCTAACCAAACCAAACCGAACGTAGCCTGACTAAACTTAACGTGCCGATAATAATATTGCTGGTCTCCCCAGAGCCAAGCAAAGCATATTAGAGCACATTGGAGCGTCGAAATCCAGGGAATATCAGCGTCAGACGCAAAAGTCGAACCGATCTTCTCCAAACCTAACCAATCGTAGCACATACATACGTAAACCTATCTCAATGAAACGTGCCGCGACCACCGTTGCTGGCCTCCGAAAAGCCGTGCAGGACATATTAGAGGAGGATACAGCACAGAAATACATGGAATCGCAGTGTACAACAGAAAAGTGTATGATACACAAACCTAACCCAAGCTAACGTGACCTAACCGAACGTTGCCTGGCGCAAAGAAACGTGCCGCGACCGCCATAGCTGGCCTCCCACGGCCAAGCAGTACATATTACGGCACAGTCTAGCGCGGAAATCCGCCGAGTATCAGTGCATACAACGAAGGTCAAAACTACCCTAGCAGAACATAGCATCGCCTATCTTAACCAAACGTAACTGATCTCAACCTAACGTGATTAGACCTCTATTGCTGCCCTCCACAGAGCCAAGCGGAACATACAAGAAGAGAATAGAGCTCGTAAATCCATAGAATCGCAGTGTATAGCGCGAAAGTCAAATATATCCATACCTAACATAAATAAGCGTAACTTAACCGAACGTAGCCTAACTCAATATAAATTTCCGCGACCACTATTGCTGGCATACTCAGAGCGATGCAGAAAATATGAGAGCACAGTAGAGCGCAGTAATCCACCGAATATCGGTGTACAGCTCTGAGCTCAAAGCTATCCCTTCCTAACATAGCTAAACGTAACGAAACCAATAGTATCATATCTAAACCCAACGTGCCGTGACCACTATTGCTGGCCTGGCCTGAGCCAAGTAGAACCTATTAGAGCAACGTAGAGCGCAGAAATCCGTAGAATCGCACTGTATAGTCGAAAAGCCAATGC
>NW_016913884.1:0-774 GCF_001483705.2 Eufriesea mexicana | reverse complement strand
TCCATACATCTATACATCCATACATCCATACATTCATACATACATACATTCATACATATATACATCCGTACATCCATTCATCCGTACTTCCATACATTCGTACATCAATCCATCCACACATCCTTTCATCGACACAACCATTCATACATACATACATCCACCCATACATCCATCTTGCCATACATCCATCCACACCCATACATCCACCCATCCATACAAGGGCCAATCCATACATCCATCGATCCATACATCTGTCCATCCATCCATTCATCCATCCATCCATACATACATATATCCACACATCCAAAAATCCATCCATCCATACGTTCATCCAAACATACATACGTATACATTCATACATCCATACATCCATACATCCGTCCATTCATACATCCATCCTTTCATACATCCATAAATATATACATCCATACATCCATACATCCGTACACCCATACATTCGAACTTCCATACGAACATACATCCATACATCGACACAACCATACATCCATACATCCATATATACACACATCCATACAAACATACATCCATAAATCCATCCATCCGCATATCCGTCCAACCATACATCCTTACGTTCGTACATCCACACATCCATAAATACATCCATCTATACATCCATCCATCAGTGCATACATCCTTCGGAACATCCATCCATCCATTCATCCACCCATCCATACATCCATCTATCCACAAATCCATACAACTAACCATCCATCCGTCCAACCATACATCCATACATATATCAATACATACATC
>NW_016913883.1:0-475 GCF_001483705.2 Eufriesea mexicana | reverse complement strand
AAAATTAGCTCACCACGATATTAGTCGAAAATGTCAATAAAAATGCTTTTTCCAGTCAGATTCAATAGCATTGCAATTGCTATAGCACGCCAATAGAATCTTTCCTCCTCATTTATGCAGGAAAATTAGCTCACCACAAAATTAGTCGAAAATGCCAATAAAATTGAATTTTACAGCCAGATACTGTAGCAATGCAATGGCTATAGCACGGCAATAGAAACTTTCCTCGATATTTATGACCGTAAGTTAGCTCACCACGATATTAGTGGAAAAATGTAAATGAAATTGAATTTTCCAGACAGATTCTACAGCATTGTAATGGCTATAGCACTCCAGAAGTATCGTTCCTCCTTATTTATGCATGAAAGTATGCTCGCCCTCGATATTAATGGAAAATGTTAATAGGTTCGTGTTTTCCAACCACTATCTATACCATTGCAATGGCTATAGCACGCCAATGGTGTCTTCCCTGCTT
>NW_016913882.1:0-721 GCF_001483705.2 Eufriesea mexicana | reverse complement strand
TACGCAATAAAGATAGCTCACCACGATATTAGTCAAAAAAGTCAATAAAATTGAATTTTAAAGGCAGATTCTACAGGACTGCAATGGCTATAGCTCGCTAATAGAATCTTTCCTCCTTATTTATGCAAGAAAGTTAGCTCACAATAATATCAGTCGAAAATGCCATTAAAATTGAACTTTCCAGCCAGATTCTATAGCATTGCGACGGCTATGGCATGCCATGAGGTCCTTTCCTCCTTACTTGCGCAAGGAAGCTAGCACACCACGATTAGCACACCACGATATTAGACGAAAATGTCAACAAAATTGTTTTTTCCAGCCGCAAACTGTATCATTGCAATGGCTATAGCACTCAAAATGCATCTTTACTCCTTATTTAGGCAAGGAAGATAGCTCACCACGATACTAGTCGAAAATGTCAATGGAATTGTATTATCCTTCTAGGTTCTACAGCTTTGCAATGCCTATAGCACGCCAACAGGATATTTCCTCCTTATTTATGCAAGAAAGTACGCTCACAACAATATCTGTCGAAAATGTCATTAAAATTGAGCTTTCCAGCCAGATTCTATAGCATTGCGACGGCTATAGCACGCCAGTAGTATCTACCCTCCATATTTATGCAATAAAGTTATCTCACCAGGATATTGGTCGAAACTGTCAATAAATTTGAATTTTCCAGCCAGATTCTTCTGCACTGCATTTGCTATAGTACGCCAAA
>NW_016913881.1:0-6178 GCF_001483705.2 Eufriesea mexicana | reverse complement strand
AACAGCTGCTTGTCTCTCATGGGAGTAGCAATAGTGGACGTGGCACATTTGGTTGACTGGGATTACGTATGGTAATGTAAGGTTTGGTAAGGTTTGGTTAGCCTCTGCCTCTGATTCTTGCGCTGTACACTGCAATGCGGTCCATTTCTACGGTCTGTTGCGATCTAGCATGCTCCGCGTGAATCTGGAGTGGCCAGTAATGGAGGTCTCAGCGCGTTAGATTGAGTTAGGGAACTTTTGGATACGTTTGGTAATTCTGGGTTAGGTTAGGATAGCTTTGACTATTCTGCCATGCGTTGACATTCTCTCGACTACTGCCCTCTACGCTCCTGTAATATTTTCTGCTAGGCGATGTGGAGGCCAGCAATGGTGGACTCGGATCGTTCGGTACACTTAATCTACGTTTGGTTAAGTTAGCATAGGCCAGGTTTGGTTAGGGTACCTTCGACTTTTGCGCTATACAGTGCTACTTGGTGGCTTTCTGCGCTCTACTGTCGTCTGGTGTATTCTGCTTGTCCCTGGGGACGCCCGCAATAGTGGTCTCGGCACGTTAGGTCGAGTATTGTTACGTGTGCTCTTATTACGTTCGGATTGGTTAGGATACGATAACGTCTTCTTTTGTGCTATGCGCTGCTTTTCGGAGGATTTCTACGGTCTACATTGTTCTGCTATGCACTGCTCGGTTCTGGGGGACAGTGATGGTGGCATCGGCGCAATAGGTTGGTTTTGGCTACGTTCGGTTGAATTACGTTTGCATAGTTTGTGCTAGCGAAGCGTTGACTTCCATGCTCTACACTGCTATTCGGTTGATTCCTGCGCTTAACATTGCTCTGCTATACTCTGCTCGACTCTCGGGACGTGAGGAATAGTGGCCGCGGCACAACAGGTTGTGTCACGTTAAGTTTGGTTTGGTTAGGTTACGCTACGGTTGGTTAGAGTAGCTACGACTTTCGTGCCATACACAGTTATGCGGTAGATTCCTGCACTCCTCTGTACTGTACCCAAATCTGCCGGACCCTGGGTGACAGCAGTAGTGGACGCGGCACGTTACCTTGTGTTTGGCCACGATAGGTTAGGTTACGTTAGTTTGGGTTAAATTTGTCTATCTTTGAATTTTCTGCTGTACACTGCGATCCCATGGATTTCTGCACCATACTCTCCTCCAATCTGGTCCACTTGTCTCTGCGGGGGCCAGCAATAGTGGTGGCGCCACGATAGGTTGAGCTTGGTTGCGTTTGGTATTGGTAGGCTGTGTTGGGTTAGGCAGGGGAAGCTACGTCTTTCCTGCTACGCAGTGTAATTCTACGGACTCCTGTGACATATTTCGCGCTATCACACTCCGCTTATCTCCGGGGATACCGGAATTACGTTCAGTTATTTTCCGTCTGGTAAAGTAAGGTGTGGTGAAGTTAGCATGCGATAGCCTTGGCTTTCGTCTATGCACTGTTATGCGGTGGATTACTACGCTCGACTGCGCCCTAATATGCTCTGCTTGGCTTCGGGGGGGGGGGCAGAAATAGTGGTTTCGGTACGTTACTTTTAGCTATGTTACCTTCGGTTACGTCACGGTTAATTAAGTTATGAAAGGATAGATTTAGCTTTTGCGCTGTGCACTGCTATTCGTCGGATTTCTGAGACGCACTATGCTCTAGCATGCTCTGTTTGTCTCCGAGGAGGCCAGCAATCGCAGTCTCTTCTCGATACGTTAAGTTATGATACGTTCGGTTGTGTTACGTTTGGATAGGTTAGGATAGGGTAGCACTGACTTTTGTGCTATACACCGACATTCGGAGGATTTCTGCGCTCTACATTGCTCGAATATGCTCTGTTCGGCTCTGGGGAGGACAGCAACAGTGGTCGCGGGACGTTGGGTTGGTTTAGATTACGTTTGGATAGGTTAGGTTGCGATGTGTTAGGTTACGATAGCTTCAACTTTTGAGCTACACAATGATTTCTATGTAGTTCTGCGCTCTCCAATGCGCTACCACACATTGCTTTTCTCTGTGAACGTAAGTAATAATGCTCTCGGCACGTTAGTTTGAGTTACGTTTCCTTTGGTTATGTTAGACTTGGCTAGGTTTGGTAAAAGCAGCGGTGACCTTTGTGCTATACACTGCTTTTCGGCCGATTTCGGCGTTCTACATTGCACTGCAACACTCTGCTTTGCTCTAGTGGCGCTAGCAATAGGGGGCGTGGCACGTCAGTTTGGGTTACGTTGCGTCTGCTTATGTTACGTTTGGTAATGCTGGGATAGAATTGCCATGACTTTTGTGCTCCACACAGACATTCGGTGGATTCCTGCGCTCCACTCTGTTCCAATGTTCTCCGCTAGGGCCAGGGTAGGTCAGAAATTGTGGTCTCGGCAGGTTGGCCTGAGGTATGCTGCGTACGGTTAGGATGGGTTTGGTTTGGTTAGGATAGGGCAGCTTTGACTTTCGAGCTATACACTGCTGTAAGGTTCATTTCTGCGCTCTGCATTGCTCTACTAGCCCCTGCCTGTCTATGGGGAAGCCAGCAATAGTGGTCCTGGCAATTTCGGTTTTGTTAGGTTGCGTTCGGCTCGGCAACGTTATCTTAAGTTTGGTGAGGACGGCCTTGACTTTTGTGCCATACACTAATATTCAGTAGCTTTGTGCACTCTACTGTGATCTAGTATTTTCTGCTTGGCTATCGGGATTCCAGCAGTATTGGTCTCGGCTCGGTAGCATGTGTTATGTTGCGTTCAGCTACGTTAAGACAGGATAGCTTAGAGTTTTGTGCTATACACTGATATTCGGGGGACTTCTGTGCTCTGAATTGCTATAGTATGTTCCGCTTGTCACAGGGGAGGCCGGCAGTAGCGGTCGTTGCCCGTTTGGCAGGTATATTTTACGTTCGGTTAGGCTTGGTTTGGTTAGGATTGGTTGGGATAGTTTACAATTTTTGGCTAGACGCTGATATTCCTTCGATTTCAGCGTCCTTCATTGCTCCGCTATACTCTGGTTGGCTCTCGTGGGGCTGGCAATAACGGTCGTGTCACCCCAGTTTGGGATACATTACGTTTGCCTATGTTACGTTTGGACAGGTTAGGTGATGGTAGCTTTGGCTTTTGCGCTATACACGCAGTGTGGTCCATCTCCACGCTCTGCTGTGCTCTGATGTGCTCCGCGATGCTTTTGGGTAGCCAGCAATAGTGTTCTCAGCACGTTAGGTTACGTTAGATTACGTTCTCTTGTGTGAAGTTATGTTTAGTTTGGATGGGGTAGCTATGACTTTTGTGCTGCGTACTGCAACTCTATGGACTACTGCGCCGTATTGTGATCTATCACGCTCTGCTTTCTCCGGGGAAGCCAGGAATAGCGGTCGCGGTTCGTTAGGTTGAGCTATGTTGCGTTTGGCTATGTGAGGCTAGGTTATGTAAGGATAGCACAGCTTTGTCTTTTGTATATGCACTGCCATGCAGTGGATTACTGCGCTCTACTGCGCCATAATGTGCTCTGCTTGGCTTTGTGGAGGACAGCAGTAGTGGTTTCGGCACGTTACATTTAGTTATGTTACGTTCGCTTATGCTACGAGTGGTTAAGTTTGGAAAGATAGCTATAACTTTTGCGCTACGAACAGCCATTCGTTAGATTTATGATCTCTACTGTGCTCTAGTATGTTGCGCCTGCCTCTGGGGATGCCAGGAATAATGTTCGTAACACGCTTGCTTGAGATACGTTACGTTTGACTTGGCTTGGTTAGGATAGGTTTGCTCAAGGAAGCTTTGGTTTTTGTGCTTTACACTGCTATTTGGTGGATGCCTGTGCCCCGCACTGCTCCACTAGCATCTGCTTGTCTCTGGGGAGGCCAGCAGTAGTGGTCGTGGCACGCTTGGTTGAGTTAGCTTACGTGCGGTTTGGTTAGGTTGGGTCAAGTTTCGTCAGGATGGCTTTGATTTTTGCAGCAGACACCGCTATACGGTGGATTTCAGCGCTCTACTGTGCTCAAATATTCTCTGCTTGGGCCTGGGGATGCCAGCAATGGTGTTCTCGGCACGTTCGCTTGGGTTATTCTGCGTTTGGTTGTGTTACGCTCGGTTAGGTTAGGAGAGGGTAACTTCGACTTTTGTGCTATACACTTCCATTCAGTGCATTTCTGCGCTCTACATTGCACTACTATACTCTGCACGACTATCTGGATGCCAGAGATAGTAGTCGCGGCACTTTACGTTGGGTTTGGCTACGATCGGTGTGGTTATGTTGGTTTGGCTGAGGTATGGATATCTTCGACCCTTCCGCTGTACACTGCGATCCTATGGATTTCTGCGCCCTAATCCCTACTAATATGTCCGCTTGGCTCTGGGAAGGCCAGCATTGTGTTGTGGCGGCACGTTAGGTTGAGCTTGCTTCCGCTTGATGGTGTTACGAATGGTTAGGTTAGGACAGGGTACCTTCGACCTTCGTGCTACATACTGCTTTTCGGTTGACTTCTCCTCTCTACTGAGCCGTAATATGCTCTGCTTTGCTCTGGGGAGGCCAGAAATTTTGGCCGCGGCACGTTAAGTTATGATAGGTTGCGTTTGGTTATGTCAGGTTGGGCAAAGTTTGGTTAGAACAGCATCTACTTTTGTGCTGCGCACTGCGATTCGGTGGATTTCTGTGCTCTACGATGTTCAAGTATGTTATGCTTGTCCCCGGGGAGGTCAGCAATTGTGTTCTCGGCTCGTAAGGTTGAGTCGGATTACGCTCGGTTATGTCACATTTGGTTTGGTTAGGAGAGGATACCTTTGACTTTTGTGCTGTGCACCGCCGTTCGGTGGTTCCCTGCGCTCTACATTGCTCTTCTAGGCTCTGCACGGCCCCCGGGAGGCCTGCAATAGTGGTCTCGGCACACTAGGTAGAGTTAGGTTACGCTTGGCTGTTGTAGGTTAGGTTAAGTTTGGTTAGGGTAGATTTCACTTTTGTGCTATACATTGCTATTTGTACGATATCTGCGCTCTGCGTTGCTTTGCTAGCTCCGCTTGTCACTGGGTAGTCCAGCAATATGTGTCGTGGCATGTTTGTTTGGGTTATGTTACGTAAGGTTTGGTTAGATTAGGGTATTTTTGTTATGCATGCCTCCCTATTTTGGGCTACGCACTGCAATTCGGTGGATTTCTGCGCTCTGCATTGATCTACCATACTCTGATCGACACCCTGGAGGCCAGCAAAAGTGGTCGCGGCACGTTACGTTTATTTAGGCTACGTCCGGTTAGGTTAGGTTGGGAGATGTTAGGCTAAAGTGTCTTCGACTTTTGTGCTGTACACTGCAGTACGGTGGATTACTGCGCTCTACTGTGTTCTGGTATGCTCTGCATGGCTCTGTGCAGGCGAGCAGTAGTGGTCTCGGGAAGTTAGGCTGAGTTATGTTACGCTTGGTTATGTTAGGTTAGTTTGGGTTTGGTTAGGATATCTTTGACCTTCGTGCTGTACACTGCCACTCTATGGGCCTCAGCTCTCTGCTCGCCTCTAATATGCCCTGCTGCGCGATGGGGAGGCCAGCAATTGTGGGATGGTCTCGTTAGGTTTGGATTGGTTACATTTGAGTGGGGCCGGTTAAGTTAGTTTTGGATAGAAAATCTGCTACTTTCTTCCTATACACGGCTAATTGGACGAATCCAGCATCCTACATTGCTCCGCTATACTCTGCTTAGCTCTCGTGAGGCCAGCAATGTCTTTCGTGGCACTCAGATTCGGTTACGTTACGTCTGCTTATGACACGGTTGGTCAGGTTAGAGTAGGCTAGCTTTGACTTTTGTTCCATACACCGCCATTCGGAGGATTTCTTCGCTTTACGTTGCACTACTGCCATCTGCTTGGCTCTCAGGAGGCCAGCAATTGCGGTTGCCCACGATAGGTTGCGATAAAATACGTTTGGCTTTGTTATAATACGTTTTGTTTGGTTAGGATAGCCTTGACTGTTGTGCTACGCACTGCTATTCTATGGACGTCTGCACTCTTCTGTGCGCTATCGCACTCCGCTTGTCACTGTGGACGCCAGGAATAGTGCTCTCGACACGTCGGGTTGAGTTATGTTGCGTCTGGCTTGGTCACGTTCGGCTAGGCTTGGTTAGAATAGCTTTGACTTTTGTGCCTTGCACATCAGTCTCCTGTCTTCTAGTATATTATGATTTGCACTGGGGTTCAGCAATAATGGTCTCGGCAATTTAGGTTGTATT
>NW_016913880.1:0-829 GCF_001483705.2 Eufriesea mexicana | reverse complement strand
CCTCCTTATTTATGCAAGAAAGTTAGCTCACCACGATATTAGTCGAAAATGTCAGTAAAGTTGCATTTTCCAGGGAGAGTCTATAGCATTGCAATGCCTACAGCACGCCAATAGAATCTACCCTCCTTATTTATGCAAAAAAGACAGCTCACCACGATATTAGTCGAAGCTGCCAATTAAATTGAATTTTCCAGCCAGTTACTATAGATATACAATGGCTATAGCAGGCCAATAGTATCTACCCACCTTATTCTAGCAAAAAAGTTAGCTCAACTCGATATTAGTCGAAAATGTCAATAAAATTGTATTTTCCAGCCAGATTCTATGGCATTGCAATGGCTGTAACACGCCAATAGTGTCTTTCCTCCTTATTTACGCAAGAAAGTAAACTTACCACGATATCAGTCGAAAATGTCAATAAAATTGAATTTTCCTGCCAGATTCTACAGCATTGCAATGGCTACAGCACTCCAAACAGATTTTTCCTCCTTTCTTAAACAAGGAAGTCAGCTCACCACGATATTAGTCGAAAATGTCAGTATCATTTTATTTCCCTGTCAGATTCTATAGCATTGAAGTGACTATAGCACACCAATAGAATCTTTCCTCCTTATTTATGTAAAAAAGTTAGCTCACAACAATATCAGTCGAAAATGTCGATAATCGCAATGTCAATAAAATAGAATTTTCCAGCCAGATTCTATTGCATTACAATGGCTGTAGCACGCCAATGGAATCTTTCCTCGTTATTTATGCAAGAAAGTACGCTCACAACAATATTAGTCTAAAATGTCAATAAAATTGCATTTTCCAGGCAGATTCAATAGCT
>NW_016913879.1:0-14627 GCF_001483705.2 Eufriesea mexicana | reverse complement strand
CGATTAGGTTATGCTTGTTTGAGTCATATTTGGATAGCTTCCACTTTTTTGGTATACATTGCTATTCAGTGGAATCCTGCGCTCGACTGTGCCCTACAATGCTCTGCCGGGCGCTGGGTGGCCCGCAATAGTGGTTGCTGCACGTTAGGTTGAATTAGGTTACGCTAGGTAATGTCACGATTGTCTAGGTTAGGAAAGGATAGCTGACCTTTGCGCTATACACTGATATTCGGTGGGTTTCTGCGCTCTACTGTGACCTCACATGTTCTGCGTGGCTATGGGAGAGACAGCAATAGTTGCCTCGGCACGTTATGTTGAGTTAGGCTACGTTTGGTTGGGTTAGGTTAGGTCCGGTTAGGTTAGGATATCTGCGACTAATGTGCTTTACACAGTAGCGCCTCGGATTTCTGTGCTCTACTGCGCTCTAGCTTATTCCGTTTGACTCTGGGGATGTCAGCAATAGTGGTGTAGGGCGGTTAGGTGGAGTCAGGCCTAGTTCGGCTATGTTAAGTTTGGTTAGGTTAGGATAAGGTATCTTTGACTTTTGTGCCATAAACTGCTTTTCGGTGGATTTCTATTACTACATTGCTCTACTGTACCCTCTTCGACTCTGAGGCGACAGCATTGGTGGTCGTGGCACGATTGGTTTGGTCATGTTACGTTTGACTATGCTAGGTTGAGATATGTTTGTTTATGACGGCTTTGGCTATTGTGCTATACATTGCTGTTCGTTGGATTTCTACGCTCTACTGTGCTCTAGTATGTTCAGCTTGGATCTGCGAAAGACAGCATTAGTGGTATCTCCACGTCATGCTGAGATAGGCTACGTTTGGTTAGTTTAGGTTAGGTCAGGTTAGGTTATGGTATCTTCCACTCTAGTGTTATACACAGCAATGCGGTGGATTACTGCGCACTATTGTGCTCCAGTACATTCTCCTTGGCGCTGTGGAGCCTAGCAATAGTGGCCTCGGCACGCTAGGTTATGTTACGTTACGTTCCTTTATATTAAGTTTCGGTAGGTTTTGACAGGACACATTTGACTTTTGTGCTATAGACTGCCTTCCGGTGGATTTCATCGCCCTACATAACTCCATGATACTCTGCTCGGCTCTGTGGCTGACAGTAACTGTGGTGGAGATAGGCTACGTATGGCTGCGATATGTTAGTTTGGGTTAGGCTTTGGTAGATCCGAATCTCGTGGTATACACTGATTTCCGAAGGATTTCTACGCTCTACTGAGCTCTACCATATCCTGCTTGGCCCTGGGATTCCAGCAATAGCGGTCGCGGCTCTTAATGTCGAAATATGCTACGTTTGCTTAGGCTCTGTTAGTTTGGGTTAGGCTTGTGTGGCTTAGGCTCTTCTGATATACGCTGCAAATCTATGGATTTCTGAGTTCTACTGTCCACTAACATGTTCTGCTTGGCTGTGGAGATGCCAGAAGTCGTGGTCTCGGCACGTCAGGTTGTGTTAGGTTGCGTTTGGTAATGTTAAAATTGGTTATGTTAGCAAAGGATACCTATGACTTTTGCACTACACACTGATATTCGGTCAATTTCTCCGCTCTACTGTGCTCTAATATGCCCTGCTTTCCTCTGGGGATACCAGCAATGGTTATCTTAGCACGTTAGGTTAAGATAGATAACGTTTGCTAATGTTACGCTTTGTTAGGTAAGGATAGGGTGGCTTCGACTTTTATGTTATATACCGCTAGCTGGTCGATTTCTACGCTCTAGTTGCTCATGTATGTTCAGCTTGGATCTGCCAAAGATAGCATTAGTGGCATCGGCACGTCATGCTGAGATAGGCTACGTTTGGTTAGTTTAGGTTAGATCAGGTTAGGTTAGTATATCTTTTAGTTTTGCGCTTTAATCCGCAATGTTGTGGATTTCTGGGCTCTACTGTGCTTTGGTATATTCTGGTTGTCTCTGAGGGCGTTAACAATAATAGTCTAGGCACGTCAGGTTGAGGTAGGTTACGCTTGGTTATGTTATGTTTGGTTAGGATAGGCAAGGATAACCTTGACTTTTGCGCTATAACCTGCTATACGGTGGATTGTTGCGCGCTACAGTGATATAATAGCTCTGCTTCTCTCTGGGGATCGCGGATATAGTGGAGGCGGCGCGTTAGGTTGTGTTAGGTTACTGTTGGATTGGTTTGGCTTGTTTTGGTTAGGTAGGGATATCTTCGCTTTTGTCCCGTACACTGTAATGCGGAGGACTTCTGCGATCCACTGTGCTCTAGTATGGTCCGCTTGGCTCTGGGGAAGCCAGTAACAGTGGTCGCGGCACGTTAGAGTGTGTTACGATTCGTTTTGGTATGTTACGATTGGCTAGGGTAGAAGTGTGTGGCTTTGACTTTTGTACTATAGTATGCTGTTAGGTGGACTTCTGCTCCCTACAGCGCTCTAACATTTTCAGCTTGGCTCTATGGAAGCCAGCAATAATGGTCTCTGCACGTTACGTATAGTAAAGTTACGTTCGGGCCGGTTGAGTTTGGCTAAGTTTAGACGGGACAGCTTTACCCTTTGTGCCGTACGCTGCTATTCGGTGGGCTTCTGCGCTCTAGTGTGCTCTAGTGCATACTGCTTCGCTCTGGGGAGGAGGCAGCAATAGCGTTCTCGGCCCATTCGTTAGAGGTATGCTATGTTTGGCTACGTTCTGTTGCATTGGGTTAGGTCTGAATAGCTTCGACTGTTCAGATATACATTGCTATTATTTGGATTTCTGCGTTCTGCTCTCCACTAATGTGTTTTCCTTGGCTATGAGGAGGCCAGCAATTGTATTTGCATTACCGTTGGGATAAGTTAGACTACGATTGGTTATGTTACGATTGGTTAGATTAGGAGGGGGTAGCTTTGACTTTAGTGCTATATTCTGGTACTTGGTGTATCTCTGTACCCTATGGTGCACTAATATTTTCAGCTATGCTCTGGGACGGCCAGTTATGATCGTCTCGGCACGTTATGTTGTGTCAGGTTACGTTTGGTTTGCCGAGATAGTCTAAGTTTGGTTATGATAGCTATAACTTTTCTGCTTTATACTGTCATTCGGTGTATTTCTGCGCTCTAGTGTGCTCTAGTATGTCCTGCTCGGCTCTCGGGAGGGCAGCTATAGCGGTGTCGGCACATTATTTTGAGTTATGCTATGTTTGGCTATGTTCTGTTGGATTGTGTTTGATTTGAATAGCTTTGACTATTCTGATGTACATTGTGTTTATATGGGATTCTGCGTTCTACTCTTCACTAATGTGTTCTGCTTGGCTCTGCGGAGACGTGCAATTGTGTTAGCATTCACTTTGGGTTGAGTTAGAACACGTTTGGTTATGTTACGATTGGTTTGGTTAGGAGAGGGTAGCTTGGACTCTAGTGCTCTAGTCTGGCATTAGGTGGTTTTCTGCGCCCTACAGTGATCTAATATTTTCCACTCGGCTCTGGCAAGGCAAGAAATAGCGGTCTCGGCACGTTACGATGAGTCAGGCTACGTTCGTTTAGGTTGGGTCAGGTAAAGCTTTGTCAGGATAGCTTTAACATTAGTGCAGTACGCTGCTATTCGGCGGATTTCTGCTCTCTACTGTGCTCTAGTATGTCCTGCTTGTCTCTGGGGATGACAGAAATGGCAGCCTCGGCACGTTAATTAGGGTTAGGCTATGCTTGTCTATGTTCTGTTGGCTTCAGTTAAGCTTAGGTAGCCTCGACTTTTCTGATATACACTGCGATATTATGGATTTCTGCGTTCTACTCTCCACTAATGCCTTCTGCTTGGCTCAGGGGAGGACGGCAGTAGTGATCGCCGCACGTGATGTTGAGCTAGGTTACATTTGGTTGTGGTACGGTTGGCCAGATTAGGAGAGGGTTGCCTTGACTACAGTGCTATGGCCTGGTATTAGGTTGTTTCCGTGACCTAAAGCGCTCTAATATTTTCAGCTTGACTCTGGGATGGCCATCGATAGTGGCCTCGGATCGTTATGTTGGTTCAGGTTACATTCGGTTATGTTGGGTTATGCTAAGCTTTGACAGGATAGGTTTAGCTTTCGTGCTGTGCACTGCCTTTCGTTGGATTTCTGCGCTTTACCGTGCCCTGGGATGTCCTGCTTGGTTCTGAGGAAGGCAGCAATATTGTTCTCGGCTGGTAAGTTTGATTTATGCTATGTTTCGTTATGTTCCGTTGGTTTGAGTTAGGCTTGGGTTGCTCTGGCTTTTCGGATGTACACTGCTATTCTACGGGTTTCGGCGTTCCACTCTGCTCTAATATGTTCTGCTTGACTCTGGGGAAGCCATCAATAGCGGTCTTGTCACGTTAGTTTGAGCTTCCCTACGTTCGGTTATCTTCTGTTGGTTCGGGATAGGTTTGTGTAGCTTTGACTTTTCTGATATGCACTGCGATTCCGTGGATTTCTGCGTTCCACTCTATGCGAACGTGTTCTGCTTGGCCCTGGGGAGACCAGCAGAAGTGGCCTCGGCACTTTACGTTGACATATGTTAAGTTCGGTTAGGTTGCGGTTGGTGAGATTAGGAGAGGATAGCTTTGACTTTTGCGCTGTACACGGCTATTCAGTGGCCTTCCACGCTCTGCTGTGCTCTCATATATTCAGCTTGTCTACAGGAATGCCAGCAATAGTGGTCGAGGCACGTATGTTTGTGGTAGGTTACGCTTGATTTGGTTTGGTTGGGCTGAGCTAGGTGAGAAAGGCTTTGACGTTTGTGATATACACTGCCAGTTGGTGGGTTCCTACGCTCGACTGTGTTCTGGTTTATTCTGCTAGGCTACGGGAATGCCGGCAGTAGCGCTTCTTGTTAGACTGAGACGTGTTGCGTTTGGTTATATTAAGTTTGGTTATGTTAGGATAAGATTGCTTAGGCTTCTGTGCTGTTCACTGCTACTCGGCGGATTTCTACACCCTACGTTGCTATACTATACTCTGCTTGTCTCTGGCGAGGACAGTAATAATGGTCTCGGGCCGTTATTGTTAGTTTGGCCACGTTTGTCACCGTTAGGTTAGTTTGGGTTAGGTATTGATAGATACGTCTATCGTGTTAGAAACTGATACTCGGTGGATTTCTACACTCTACAGTGCTGTACTATATTCTGTTTGGACGTGGGGAGCCCAGCAATAGTGGTCGCGGCACGTTATTTTGGGCTAGGCTACGTTCGGTTATGCACCGTTGGTTTGGTTTAGGCATGGGCAGCATAGGTTTTTCAGATGTACACGGCGATTTCATGGATTTCTGCGTTCTACGATCCACTAATATATTCTGCTTGGCACTGGGCATGCCAGAATTCGTCGTCGCGGCACGTTGGGTTGCGTTAGGACACGTTTGGTTATATTACGTTTGGCTAGATTAGGAAGTGGTAGCTTTGCCTTTTGCACTGTACACTGCTGTTCGGTGGAATTCCGCGATCAGTGGTGCTCTAGCATGTTCAGCTTGGCACTAGGAAGGTCAGCAATAATGTTCTCGGCACGTTAGTTTGAGCTAGGTTACGTTCGGCTGGGTTAGGTTATGTTAGGTTTGGTTAGGATATCACTTACTTTTTGTACTATGCACAGTAATTCGGTGGATTTCTGCGCTCCACCGTGCTCTAGTATGTTCGGATTGCATGTGTGGAGTGCAGCAATCGTGGTGACGGGACGCTAGCCTGAGTTATATTATGTTCAGTTATGTAACGTTTGGTTAGGTTAGGATAATATGGTTTGGACTTTCATGCTATACGCCGCTCTCCGGTGGACCCCTGCATCCTGCATTGCTGTAATAAGCTCTGCTTGGCTCTTTGAAGGCCGACAATGGTAGTCTCGGCACGTCATTTTGAGTTAGGCTAGGTTTGCTTATGTTACGTTTGGTTAGGTTAGGAGAGGGAAGCTTTGACTTTTCTGCTGTACACTGCTATACGGCTGATTTCTGCGCTCTACTGTTCTCTAATGTATTCTGCTTCGCTCTGGGAAGGACAGCATTGGTGGTCGCGGCACGTTGGCTTTCGTTCTTTACGTTTGGTTTGGTTAGGTTATGCTAAACTTCGTTAGGATGGTTTTGACGTTTGTGCTGTACACTGCTATTCGGTGGCCTTCTACGCTCTGCTGTGCTCTGGTGCACTCCGCTTAGCTCTGGGGACGCTAGCAATTGTGGTCTTGGCACGTTTGCTGGAGCTATGTTACGTGTGGTTATTTTGGGATGGGTTAATTTCGACTTTTATGCAATGCACTGCGATTCTATGGATTTCTGCGCTTTACCCTCCTCTAATACGTCCTACTCAGCTATGCAGATGGCAGCAATAGTGTCCTCGGCACGTCAGGATGAGCTAGGTTACTTCTGCTTACGTTACGTTTGATCAGGATCGGAGAGGATAGCTAGACTTTTGCGCTATATGCTGCTATTCGGCGGATTTATACACCCTGCGTTGACCTACGAAACCCTGTTCAACTTTGGTGAGGCCAGTAATAGTGGTCTCGGGCCGCTATGTTGAGTTAGGTTACGTTCGGCTGCGTTGGGCTTGTCTGTGTTGGGTTTGGATAGATAAGACCATCGTGGTACACACTGATATTCGGTGGATTTTTACGCTCTACGCTGCTCTACTATACTCTTCCCGACTCCCGGGATCCGAGCAATAGTGGTATGGCACGTTAAGTCATGTTAGGTTAAGTTCGGTTAGGTTAGCTTTGACTTTCTTGCTGTAAACTGTCACTCGGTGTATTCCTGCTATGTACTGTGCTCTACTCCAATCTGCTTGGCCCCGCGGAGGCGAGCAGTAGTGGTCGCGACACGTCAGGTTCATTTACATTACGTTTGGATATGTTAGGTTACGCAGTGTTAGGTTAGGATGGCTTCGGCCGTTTCGCTACACACTTCCATTCTATGGACTGCTGCGATCTTCTGTGCGCTATCGCATTCTGCTTGCCTCTGTGAACGCAAGGGATGGTGCTCTCGTCACGTTAGGTTGAGTTATGTTACGTTTGGCTAGGACAGGTTTGGCTACGTTTGGTACGGATGGCCTCGACTTTGGCGCTACGCACTGCTATTCGGACAATTTCAGCGTTCTAGATTGCTCTGTTGTAATCCTCTTAGCTCTCGTGAGGCCAGAAGCAGCGGCCGTGACACGTCAGTTTGTGTTACGTTACGTCGGATTATGGTATGTTTGGCTGGGCTAAGCAAGCGTAGCATTGACTTTTGTGCTGTGCACAGCTATTCGGCTGATTCCTGCGCTCTACTGTGCCCTAATGCGTTCAGCTTGCCTCTAGGGATGCCAGAAATAGAGGCCTCTGCTCGATAGGTTCAGTTATTCTACGTTTGGCAAGGTTAGGTTATGTCTGGTCAGGTCAGGATGTCTTTGACATTTGCGCTATGCATTGTTATTTGGTGGCTTTCTGTACTCTACTATGCTCTATTATACTCTGCACGAATATGGGGAGGTCAGGAATAGTGGTCGTGACACGATAGGATTTGCCAGGCTACGTTCTGTAAAGTTACGCTTGGTTAGGTTAGGACAGGATAGCTTTGACTTTCGTGCTCTACAATGCCACTCGGTGGACTGCTGTGCCCTTCATTGCTCTACCATGCTCTTATCGACCATCGGAATACGAGCAATAGTATTCGTGGCACGTTTGATTGAGCTATGTCACGCTTGGTTAGGTGAGTTCAGGTCATGTTTGGCTAGGGTAGATATGACTTTCGTGCTATACACAGTTATTCGGTGCATTCCAGCCGTGCAGTGTGCCCTTCTCTAATCTGCTAGACCATGGGGTGCCCAGCAATGGTGGTCGCGGCACCTTACGTTGAGATTCGCTACGTTAGGTTTGGTTATGTTGGTTTGGGTTTGGTTTGGATGTCTTTTACTTTCCTACTGTACACTGCGATTCAACGGAATTCTGCGCCCTACTGTTGTCCAATGAGTTCTGCTTGGCTCTGACGAGGCCAGAAATAGTGGTGGCGGCACGTTTTGTTGAGCCTGGTTCCGTTTGATTAAGTTATTCTTGTTTGAGTTCGGTTTGGGTAACTTCTTCTTTCCTGGCATGGACTGATATTCGGTGGATTCTGCGCTCTACTGTGCTGAACTACACTCTGCTCGACTCTGGGGGTGGGGGCAGCAATAGTGTATCGGCAAGTTACGCTGTGTTAGGATACGTTTGGTTAGGTTAGGTTACGTTAGGTAAGGTTAGGATGTCTGACCTTTGTGCTACACGCAGCAATGCTGCGGGTTTCTGCGCTCCACTGAGTTTTAGTATATTCTGCTTGCCTCTGTGGCAGTCAACAGTAGTGGTCTAGGGACGTTAGGTTGACTTAGTTTACGTTCGGTTATGTTACGTTTGGTTAGTTTAGGTTAGGATAACTTTGTCTTTCGTGCTATGCTCTGCTATTCGGTGGCTTCCTGCGCTCTTCGTTGCGCTACTATACTCTACTTGACCCTGGGGAGGCCACCAGCGGCGGTCGTGGCACGATAGGTTGTGTTAGGTAATGTTTGGTTAGGTTCGGTCGGGTTAGATTTGATTATGATGGATTTGACTTTTGCGCTATACACTGCTGTACGGTGGATTTCTGCACACTACTATTCTCTAACTAGTCCCGCCTTGCTCTGGGGAGACCAGCAATAGAGACCTCGCCTCGTTAGGATTAGTTACCCTTATTTTGGTTAGGTTATGTTTGGCCAAATGAGGTTAGGATATCTTTCTGGCTTTCTGCGCCCTAAATTGCTCTACTATACTCTACTCGACCATATGGAGGCCAGAAATACCTGTTTGGCATGTTACGTCCTGTTTGGCTACGTTTTCTTAGGTTTTGTTAGTTTGGGTTAGGTTTGGATATCTTTGACTTTTCTGCTGCACAGCTGGTTTCTATGGATATCTGCGGCCTACTGTCATCTAATGTGTTCTGCTTGGCTCTTGGGAGGCCAGTAAAAATGTTGGCGGCACGTTAGGTTGAGGTTCGTTACGTTTGGTAATGTTACGGTTGGTTAGGTTAGGATGGGATAACATTAACTTTTGCGCTAAACACCTATACTCGGTGGACTTCTGCGCTCTACTGTGCTCTTATATGTTCTGCTTCGCTCTAGGGAGGCTAGCAATAATGTTCGTGGCACGTTTGCTTGAGCTACGTTACGTTTGCTTTGGTTGGGTTAGGATATATTTGGTTAGGATGGCTTTGACTTTGTGCTATACACTGCTATACGGAGGATTCCTGCACTCTACTGAGACCTATTATATTCTGTTCGACTTTACGGTGCCGGCAATAGTGGTCACGGCACGATAGGTTGTATCAGCATGCGTGTGGTAATTTTACGATTTGTTAGGTGTGGAGAAGATAGTTATGACTTTTGAACTGTGGGCTGCTATTAGGTGGATTCATACGATCCACGTGACTCTACTATACTCTTCTCGCAACTGGGGACGCCAGTAATAGTGGTTCCGGCACGTTAGGATGGGTTAGGCTACGTTTGGCTAGGTTACGTTTCGTTTTGTTATGGTTGGATGGATCTGGCTTCTGTGTTATACACTCTTAATCGTCGGACTTCAGATCTCTACTCTGCTCCAATACACTCCGCCCGAATCTGAGAAGGCCAGCAATACTGGCCGCGACACGTTAGGTTCAGTCAGTCTACGTTTGATTAGTTTGGGTTGGCTTAGTTTCGTTTATGATATTTCTGACTTATGTGCGATGATCTACAATTTGGAGGCTGCCTGCGCTCTGCTGTGGTCTGGTATAATCTGCTTGACTCTGTGGAGGTCAATGATGGTGATGTAGGCACGTTTTGTTGGGATAGGTTAGTTTACATATGCTACGGTTGGTTAGGCTAGGATAGCGCAACTTTGACTTTTGCGCTGTACGCAGCTTTTCGGTGGATTCCTGCGCTCCTAATTGCTCTACTGTACTCTGCTCCACTCTTGAGAAGCCAGCTGTAGCTGTCATGGCACGTTAGGGTGAGTTATGCTACGTTCGGTTAAGTTAGGTAATGTTACATTTGCCTAGGTTCGCATCGACTTTTTTGTAATTCACTGCTATTCGGTGATTTCTGCGCTCTACTGTTCTCTAATATGCACTGCTTGTCTCTGTGTATGTCAGCTGTAGAGGTCTCGGCATGTTTGTTTCAGTTATGTTGCGTTTGATTACGTCGGTATAGGCTATGTTTGGTTAGTGTAGCTACGACTTTCGTGCTATACACTGTTATTCCGTGGATTCCTGCCCTCTACTGTACTCTACTCTAATCTGCTAGATCCTGTGGAGGCCAGCAATGGTGGTCGCGGCACGTTACGTTGTGCTTTGCTACGTTAGGCTATGTTATGCTAGTTAGGATTTGGTTTGCTTTTCTTAGACTTGGGGATGCCAGCAATAGTGGTGGCAACACGTTTTGTTGAGTTTCGACACGTTTGGTGGTTTGGTTAGGTTAAGACAGGGTACCTTTGACCTTTGTGCAGCATACTACCTTTCGGTGGACGTCTACGATCTACCGCTCTCTGATATAGTCCGCTTTACTCTGGGGAGGCGAGAAATGGTGGCCGCGGCATGTCAGGTGTAGTTAGGTTACGTTTGGTTGTTTTATGTTAGCCTTGGTAAGGTTTGGATAGCTATGATTTTTCTGCTATACACTGCGATTCTATGGATTCCTGCGCCCTACTCACCTATAATATGTTCTGCATGGCCCTTGGGAGTCCGGCAATAGTGGTCGCGGCAATCTGGTTTGAGTTACACTACGTTTGGTTAGGTTAGATTGCTTAGGTAAGGACGGAACAGCTATGACTCTTGTGCCGTACACTGCTATCCGGTGGATTTCTGCACTCTACTGCGCTCTAATGTGCTCCGCTTTGCTTCGGGGAGGACAGCAATTGCGACCTCGCCACGTTACTTTAAGTTTGGTTACGTTAGGTTGTGCCACGATTGAATAAGCTAGGAAAGAACAGCTTTAACTTTCGCGCTTTACACTGCTATTCGGTGGACTCGTGCCCCCTGCTGTGCCCTAATATATTCTGTTTGTCTCTGGGACGGCCTGCAACAATATTCGTGGCACGTTTGTTCTACTTATATTCCGTTCGCTTTGGTTAGGTTAGGATATGCTTGGACAAGGTGGGTTTGGCTTTTTGTACTATACACTACTATTCTCTGCATTCCTGAGCTCTACTGAGCTCTAGTATACTCTGTTTGGCTACGCAGAGGCCAGCTGCAGTGGTCTCGGCACCTTAGCCTGAGTTAAGTTGCGTATGGATGTGTTAAGTTTGGTTAGGTTATGAGAAGATAGCTTTGACTTTCGTGCGGGACACTGCTAAGCGGTGGATTTTAGTCCTTTACTGTGCACTTATACGTTATTGGCGCTGCCGATGCTAGCAATGGAGGCCTCTGCTAGTTAGGTTTAGCAATTATACGTTTGGTTCGGTTGGGTTGAGTCTGGTTTGGTAGGCATGTCTTACACTTTTGTGGTATACATCGGTATCTAGTGGCTTTCTGCGTTCTACTGTACTCTACTACACTCTTTTCGACTCTGGGTACGTTAGCAACGGTGGTCTCGCGACGTTAGCCTGTGTTATGCTGCTTTCGGTTAGGTTACGCTTGGTTATGTTAGGAGAGGATAGCTTTGACTTGTGTGCTATACATTGCTATTCCGTTCATTTCTGCGCTCTACTGTGATTTAATATTCCCTGCTTTGATCCGGGAATGTTTGAAATAGTTGCCGCGGCGCGTTAGGCAGTGTTATGTTACCTTGGGTTAGGTTAAGTTTGTTTGGGTGAGGTCAGGTTATCGTTGACTTTCGCGCTATACACTGCCATTCTGTGGAGCTCTGCGCTCCACTCACCTATAATAGGCTCTGCTTGGAGGTGGCAAGGCCAGCAATTGTGGGCTAGGCACGTTAGGTTGGGATTGGTTACGTTTGATTGTTCTAGGTTATAAAATTATTGTTTTGGATATTTCCTTCTGTTTTGCTATACACTACTATTCGGGCTATTTGAGCGTTCTACATTGCTCTGTTACACTCTGCTTGGCTCTAGTGGGGCCAGCAATAGCTTTCGTGGCACCTAAGGTTGTGTTACGTTACGCCTGCCAATCTTACGTTTGGTTAGGTTAGGATAGGATGACGTTGTCTTTTGAGATATACATTGCTATTCGGTGGAATTCTGCGCTCTTTGTTGCTCGACTATGGGGAGACCAGCAATTGCGGCCGTGCGCGGTAGGTTGATTTATGTTACGTTTGGTCTGGTTGGGTTAGGCTGCGTTTGGTCAGGATGGCTCTGACTTTTGTGTTATACACTGCAATTTGGTGGCCCTCTGCGATCAGCTGTGCTCTAGTATGTTCATCTTGGCTCTGGGGAGGCCAGCAATAGTGTTCTCGGCGCGCTAGGTTGAGACAGATAACGTTTGGTTGTGCAACGTTTGGTTAGGTTAGGGCAGGGTAGCCCTGACTTTTGTGCAGCACACGGCTCTTCGGCAGGTTTCTGCGCTCTACTGTTCTCTATTGTGTTCTTCTTGGTGCTGGGGAGGCCAGCAATTGTGGTCTCGGCACGATAGATTGTGTTATGCTGCGTTCGGCTTTGTCACGTATGTTTAGGCTAGGATAGGAAACCTCGGACTCTTCAGCTATACACTGCTATTCGGTTGATTTCTGCGCTTTACTGTGATCTAGTATGCCCCGCCTTGCTCTGGGAATTCCAAAAATAGTGGCCGCGGCGCGTTGGGTTTTGTTACGTTGCGTTTGGTTAGGTTAGGTTAGGTTTGTTTGGGTTAGGTTTGGATATCCTAGACTTTGGAGGTATAGGTTATGGTTCTGTGGACCTCTGCCCTCCACTGTCCTCTAGTATGCCCTGCTTGACGATGGCGAGGCCAGGAGTACCGTGCTAGGCTCGTTAGGTTCGTATTGGTTACGATTGGTTATGCTAGGTTAGGACAGTTAAGGTTAGGGTATCTCCCCCATTTCTGTTTTACACTTCAATTCGGCGGATTTCTGCCCTCTACTGTGCTCTAGAACATCCTGCATGGCTATGTGGGGGGCAGCGGTATTGTATCCTGCACGATAGTCTGCGTTATGTTGCGTCCCGTTGTGCTACGTTTGGCTAGATTGGGGTAGGGTTGCTTTGCTTTTTGTGTTATACACGGCTATTCGGTGGACTTCTGTGCTCTACATTGGTCTACTATATTCTGCTCGACTATGGGGATGCCAGTAATAGTGGTCTCGGCACGTTAGCTTGAGTTAGGCTACGTTTCGGCAGGTTACGTTAGCACGGGTCACGTAATGTTAGCTCTTGCTTACGTGGTATACACTGTCCTTCGGTGGATTTCTATATTCCACTGTGCCGTAGCACATCCTGCATGTCCCTGGGGAGGCAAGCAGAAGTCTCGTGTCGGCACGTTAGGTCGAGTTACGCTACGTTCGGTTATGTTACGTTTGGCTACGTTAGGATACGGTAGCTTCGACTATTGTGTTATGCACTGCGATTCTATGGATTCCTGCGCTCTACTCTCTTCTAATATGTTCTGCTTGGCACTGGTTATGTAGTAATATTGTTGGCGGCACGTTATGTTGAGTCTGGCTACGCTTGGGAGAGTTACTATTGGTTAGCTTACGACAGGTTGCCTTTGACTTTTGCGCTATACACTGCCATTCGGTGGATTTACGCGTTTTACTGTGCTCTAGCGCATCCTGCTTTACTATGGGGAGGTTAGCAGTGGTGGTCTATGCACGTTTGGTTACGTTATACTACGTTTGGCTGTGTTACGCTTGGTATGGGTAGGATAGGGTAGCTTTTACGTTTGTGCTGTACACTGCTATTCGGGGGGCTTCTGCGCTCTACTGTGAACTGATATTCCATGCTTTGCTCAGGAAAATCCAGAATTAATTGACACGTCGCGTTATGTTGCGTAAGGTTACGTTTGGTTAGGAGAGGTTTTTCTGTGTTAGGGTGGGATATCTTTGCCACACGTGATATAGGTTGCCGTTCTATGGACCTTTGCGCTCCACTCCCGTCTAATATGCCCTGCTTGGCGATGGAGAGGACGGCATTGGTGGACAAGGCACGTTAGGTTGGGATACGTTACGTTGTGTTAGGATATCTTCTACTTTTCTGCTTTACACTCTGATGCATTGCATTTCTGCCCTCTACTGTACTCTAGAATATTCTGCTTGGCTCTGAGGGGGTCATTAATAGTGGTGTAGGCACTTTAGGTTGAGTTATGTTACGTTTGATTGTTTTACGCTTGGTTAAGTTAGGATAGGATGACTTTGACCCTTGTGCAGTACACTGTTTTTCGGAAAACTTCTGCGCTCTTGATTGCTCTACTATGCTCTAATCTACTCTGGGGAGGCCAGCAGTGGCGGTCGTAGCACAACAGGTTTAGTTAGGTTGCATTCGGTTAGCTTAGGATGGGCTACGTTTGATTGGGATGGCTCTGACTTTTGTGTTATACACATCTATTCGGTGTACTTCTGTGCTCTACCTAGTTCTAGTATATCCTGCTTGGCCACGGTGTGGCCGGCAGCAATAGCCTCGGCACGTTAGCCTCAGTTATGTTGCTTATGGTAATGTGACATTTGTTTAAGTTTGGATAGGATGACGAAGAGTTTTGTGCTATACACTGCTAGTCGGTGGATTCCTGCCCATTATATTGCTCTACCATGCTCTTCTCGGCTCTCGGGAGTCCAGCAATAGTGGTCTCGGTACGT
>NW_016913878.1:0-1243 GCF_001483705.2 Eufriesea mexicana | reverse complement strand
CTTTCCTCCTTATCCATGCAACGAAGTTAGCTCACCACGATATTAGTCGAAAATGTCAATAAATTTTAATGTTCCAGCAGGATTCTATAGCATTGCAATGGGTATATAACGCCAGTAGAATCTTGCCTCCTTATTTATGCTGTAATGATAGCTCACCACGAAATTGGATGAAAATGTTAATAAAATTGGGTCTTCCAGCCAGGTTCTATAGCATTTCTATGGCTATAGCACGCCAATAGTGTCTTTGCACCTTATATATGCAATAAAGATAGCTCACCTCGATATTAGTCGAAAATGTCAAAAAAATTATATTTTTCAGCCAGATTCTGTACCACTGCAGTTTCTATAGCAAGCCAATGGAATTTTCCTCCTTATTTACCCAAGAAAGTTAGCTCAACACGGCATTAGTCGTAAATGTCAATAAAAGCGAATTTTCCACCCAGATTCTATTGCACTGCAACGGCCATAGCACGCCAATGGAATATTTCCTACTTATATATGCAAGGAGCTGAGCTCACCACGATATTATCCGAAAATGTCACTAAAATTTAATGTTCCAGACAGGTTCTATAGGATTCCAATGGCCACAGCACATCAATAGAATCTTTCCACCTTATATATGGAAGATAGGCAGCTCAACATGGTATTAGACGAAAATGTCAAGAAAATTAAAGTTTCCTGCCTGATTCTATAGTACTGCAATGACTATAGCACGCCAATGGAATATTTCCTCCTTATATATGCAAGGAGGTCAGCTCACCGCGATATTGTCGAAAATGTGAATAAAATTGAATTTTCCAGCCAGATTCTATTGCATTGCAATGGCAATATCACGCCAATAGTATTCTTCCTCCTTGTTTATGCAAGAAAGTTAGCACACCACGAAATAAGAAGAAAATGTTAATAAAATTGGATTTTCCAGCCAGGTTCTATAGCATTTCTATGGTTATAACACGCCAATTGTGTCTTTCCTCCTTATATATGCAAGAAAGTTAGCTCACCCCGATATTAGTAGAAAAAGTCAATAAAATTTATTGTCAATAAAATTTATTTTCCAGACAGATTCTGTAGCACTGCAGTGACTATAGCACGCCAATAGAATGTTTCCTCCTTATTTATGCAAGAAAGTTAGCTCACCACGATATTATTTGAAAATGTCAATAAAATTGAATTTTCCGGGCAGAATCTATAGCATTGCGATGGCCGTTGCACGCCAATAGAATCTTTCCTCCTTATCTATGCA
>NW_016913877.1:0-7227 GCF_001483705.2 Eufriesea mexicana | reverse complement strand
TTACCCAAGAAAGTTAGCTCACCACGATATTATTTGGAAATGTCAATAAAAGTGAATTTTCCAGTCAGATTCTATGTCATTCCAATGGCTATAGCACGCCATTAGGGTCTTACCTCCTTGCATATGCAAGAAAGCTAGCTAACCACGATATTAGCTGACAATGTGAATAATATTATATTTTCCAGCCAGATTCTGTAGCACTGCAGTGGCTACAGCACGCCAATGGAATTTTTCCTCCTTATTTAGGCAAGAAAGTTAGCTCACCGCGACATTAGTGGAAAATGTAAATAGAATTTTAATTTCCAGGCAGATTCCATATCATTCCAATGACAATAGCACGCCATTAGAATATTTCCTCCTTATTTATGCAAGGACGTTAGCTCACCATGATATTGTTTGGAAATGTCACTAAAATTGAATTTTCCAGCCAGATTCTATAGCATTGCAATGGCTATTGCAAGCCAATAGAATATTTCCTCCTTATTTATGCAAGGACGTTAGCTCACCATGATATTGTTTGGAAATGTCACTAAAATTGAATTTTCCAGCCAGATTCTATAGCATTGCAATGGCTATTGCAAGCCAATAGAATATTTCCTCCTTATTTATGCAAGGACGTTAGCTCACCATGATATTGTTTGGAAATGTCACTAAAATTGAATTTTCCAGCCAGATTCTATAGCATTGCAATGGCTATTGCAAGCCAATAGAATATTTCCTCCTTATTTATGCAAGGACGTTAGCTCACCATGATATTGTTTGGAAATGTCACTAAAATTGAATTTTCCAGCCAGATTCTATAGCATTGCAATGGCTATTGCAAGCCAATAGAATATTTCCTCCTTATTTATGCAAGGACGTTAGCTCACCATGATATTGTTTGGAAATGTCACTAAAATTGAATTTTCCAGCCAGATTCTATAGCATTGCAATGGCTATTGCAAGCCAATAGAATATTTCCTCCTTATTTATGCAAGGACGTTAGCTCACCATGATATTGTTTGGAAATGTCACTAAAATTGAATTTTCCAGCCAGATTCTATAGCATTGCAATGGCTATTGCAAGCCAATAGAATATTTCCTCCTTATTTATGCAAGGACGTTAGCTCACCATGATATTGTTTGGAAATGTCACTAAAATTGAATTTTCCAGCCAGATTCTATAGCATTGCAATGGCTATTGCAAGCCAATAGAATATTTCCTCCTTATTTATGCAAGGACGTTAGCTCACCATGATATTGTTTGGAAATGTCACTAAAATTGAATTTTCCAGCCAGATTCTATAGCATTGCAATGGCTATTGCAAGCCAATAGAATATTTCCTCCTTATTTATGCAAGGACGTTAGCTCACCATGATATTGTTTGGAAATGTCACTAAAATTGAATTTTCCAGCCAGATTCTATAGCATTGCAATGGCTATTGCAAGCCAATAGAATATTTCCTCCTTATTTATGCAAGGACGTTAGCTCACCATGATATTGTTTGGAAATGTCACTAAAATTGAATTTTCCAGCCAGATTCTATAGCATTGCAATGGCTATTGCAAGCCAATAGAATATTTCCTCCTTATTTATGCAAGGACGTTAGCTCACCATGATATTGTTTGGAAATGTCACTAAAATTGAATTTTCCAGCCAGATTCTATAGCATTGCAATGGCTATTGCAAGCCAATAGAATATTTCCTCCTTATTTATGCAAGGACGTTAGCTCACCATGATATTGTTTGGAAATGTCACTAAAATTGAATTTTCCAGCCAGATTCTATAGCATTGCAATGGCTATTGCAAGCCAATAGAATATTTCCTCCTTATTTATGCAAGGACGTTAGCTCACCATGATATTGTTTGGAAATGTCACTAAAATTGAATTTTCCAGCCAGATTCTATAGCATTGCAATGGCTATTGCAAGCCAATAGAATATTTCCTCCTTATTTATGCAAGGACGTTAGCTCACCATGATATTGTTTGGAAATGTCACTAAAATTGAATTTTCCAGCCAGATTCTATAGCATTGCAATGGCTATTGCAAGCCAATAGAATATTTCCTCCTTATTTATGCAAGGACGTTAGCTCACCATGATATTGTTTGGAAATGTCACTAAAATTGAATTTTCCAGCCAGATTCTATAGCATTGCAATGGCTATTGCAAGCCAATAGAATATTTCCTCCTTATTTATGCAAGGACGTTAGCTCACCATGATATTGTTTGGAAATGTCACTAAAATTGAATTTTCCAGCCAGATTCTATAGCATTGCAATGGCTATTGCAAGCCAATAGAATATTTCCTCCTTATTTATGCAAGGACGTTAGCTCACCATGATATTGTTTGGAAATGTCACTAAAATTGAATTTTCCAGCCAGATTCTATAGCATTGCAATGGCTATTGCAAGCCAATAGAATATTTCCTCCTTATTTATGCAAGGACGTTAGCTCACCATGATATTGTTTGGAAATGTCACTAAAATTGAATTTTCCAGCCAGATTCTATAGCATTGCAATGGCTATTGCAAGCCAATAGAATATTTCCTCCTTATTTATGCAAGGACGTTAGCTCACCATGATATTGTTTGGAAATGTCACTAAAATTGAATTTTCCAGCCAGATTCTATAGCATTGCAATGGCTATTGCAAGCCAATAGAATATTTCCTCCTTATTTATGCAAGGACGTTAGCTCACCATGATATTGTTTGGAAATGTCACTAAAATTGAATTTTCCAGCCAGATTCTATAGCATTGCAATGGCTATTGCAAGCCAATAGAATATTTCCTCCTTATTTATGCAAGGACGTTAGCTCACCATGATATTGTTTGGAAATGTCACTAAAATTGAATTTTCCAGCCAGATTCTATAGCATTGCAATGGCTATTGCAAGCCAATAGAATATTTCCTCCTTATTTATGCAAGGACGTTAGCTCACCATGATATTGTTTGGAAATGTCACTAAAATTGAATTTTCCAGCCAGATTCTATAGCATTGCAATGGCTATTGCAAGCCAATAGAATATTTCCTCCTTATTTATGCAAGGACGTTAGCTCACCATGATATTGTTTGGAAATGTCACTAAAATTGAATTTTCCAGCCAGATTCTATAGCATTGCAATGGCTATTGCAAGCCAATAGAATATTTCCTCCTTATTTATGCAAGGACGTTAGCTCACCATGATATTGTTTGGAAATGTCACTAAAATTGAATTTTCCAGCCAGATTCTATAGCATTGCAATGGCTATTGCAAGCCAATAGAATATTTCCTCCTTATTTATGCAAGGACGTTAGCTCACCATGATATTGTTTGGAAATGTCACTAAAATTGAATTTTCCAGCCAGATTCTATAGCATTGCAATGGCTATTGCAAGCCAATAGAATATTTCCTCCTTATTTATGCAAGGACGTTAGCTCACCATGATATTGTTTGGAAATGTCACTAAAATTGAATTTTCCAGCCAGATTCTATAGCATTGCAATGGCTATTGCACGCCAATAGAATATTCCCACCTTTTTTATGCAAGAAAGTTAGCTCAGCACGATATTAGTAGAATATTTCTGCCTTATGTATTCTATAGCATTGCGATGCCTATAGGACGCCAATAAAATCTTTCTTCCTTATTTATGCAAGAAAGAGAGCTCACCAAGATATTAGAAGAAAATGTTAATAAAATTGGATTTTCCTGTCAGATTCTGTAGCACTGCAGCGGCTATAGCACGCCAATGGAACTTTTCCTACTTATTTCTGCAAGAAAGTCAGCTCACCACGATATTATTTGAAAATGTCAATAAAATTGAATTTTCCATCCAGATTCCATAGCATTGCAATGGCTATTGCACGCCAATAGAATCTTCCCTCCTTTTTTATTCAAGAAAGTTAGCTCAGCACGATATTAGTCGAAAATGTCAATAAAATTATATTTTCCAGCCAGATTCTGTAGCACTGTAGAGGCTACAGCACGCCAATAGTGTCTTTCCTCCTTATTTATCCAAGAAAGTTAGCACTCCACGATAATATTCGAAAATGTCAATAGAATTGGATCTTCCAGCCAGCTTCTATTGCACTACAAAGGACATACCACGCCAATAGAATCTCTACTCCATACTTATGCAAGGAAGCTAGGTCACCACGATATTAGATGACAATATTTATAAAATTGAATCTTCCAGCCGGATTCTATAGCATTGCAACGGCTATAGCACGCCAATAGAATCTATCCACATTATCAATGCAAAAAACTAGCTCACCCCGATTTTAGATGAAAATGTCAATAAAATTGTATCTTCCAGCCAGAGTCTATTGCATTGCAATGGCTATGGCACGACAATGGAGCTTTTCCTCCTTATTTATGCAAGAAAGATAGCTCACCACGATATTATATGTAAATCGCAAGAAAATTTAATTTTCCATGCAGATTCTAAAGCATTGCTATGGCTATAGCACGCCAATAGAAACTTTTCACCGTTTTTATGCAAGAAAGTTAGCACAGCACGATATTAGTCGAAAATGTCAAAAAAATTATATTTTCCAGCCGGATTCCTTAGCATTGCAGTGGCTATAGCACGCAAATGGAACTTTTCCTCCTTATTTACCCAAGAAGGTTAGCTCAACACGGCATTAGTCGTAAATGTGTACAAAATTGAAACTTTCAACCAGATTCTATTGCATTGCAACGGCTATAGCACGCCAATAGAATATTTCCCCCTTATTTATGCAAGAAATTCAGCTAACCACGATAATATTTGAAAATGTCAATAAAATTGAATTTTCCACGCTGATTAAATAGCATTGCAATGGCTATAACACACCAATAGAATCTTTCCACCTTACTTATGGAAGATAGTTAGCTCACCACGATATTCGTCGAAGAAGTCAATAAAATTTATTTTTCCAGGAAGATTCTACAGCGTTGCGATGCCTATATGACGCCAATAGAATATTTCTGCCTTATGTATGCAAGAAAGATAGCTCACCAAGGTATTACGAGAAAATGTTAATAAAATTGGATTTTCCAGTTCGATTCTGTAGCACTGCAACGGCTGTAGCACGCCAATAGAATCTTTCCACCTTATTAATGCAAAAAAGCTAGCTCACCACGATATTAGTCGAAAATGTCAATAAAATTTAATTTTCCAGCCAGATTCTATAGCATTGCAATGGCTATTGCAAGCCAATAGAATCTTTCCTCCTTATTTATGCAAGAAAGATAGCTCACCACGATATTATTTGGAAATGTCAATAAAAGTGAATTTTCCAGCAAGATTCCTTAACATTGCGATGCCTATAGGACGCCAATAAAATCTTTCTTCCTTATTTATGCAAGAAAGAGGGCTCACCAAGATATTAGAAGAAAATGTTAATAAAATTGTATTTTCCTGTCAGATTCTGTAGCACTGCAGCGGCTATAGCACGCCAATGGAACTTTTCCTACTAATTTCTGCAAGAAAGTCAGCTCACCACGATATTATTTGAAAATGTCAATAAAATGAATTTTCCAGCCAGATTCCATAGCATTGCAATGGCTATTGCACACCAATAGAATATTCCCTCCTTTTTTATGCAAGAAAGTTAGCTCAGCACGATATTAGTCGAAAATGTCAATAAAATGATATTTTCCAGCCAGATTCTGTTGCACTGTAGTGGCTATAGCACGCCAATAGGGTCTTTCCTCCTTATTTATCCAAGAAAGCTAGCACTCCACGATAATATTCGAAAATGTCAATAGAATTGGTTCTTCCAGCCAGATTCTATGGCACTACAAAGGACATACCACGCCAATAGAATCTTTACTCCATACTTATGCAAGGAAGCTAGGTCACCACGATAATAGGTGACAATGTGTATAAAATTGAATCTTCCAGCCGGATTCTATAGCATTGCAACGGCTATATCACGCCAATAGAATCTATCCACATTATTAATGCAAGAAAGATAGCTCACACCCATATTAGACGAACATGTTAATATAATAAAATGTTCCAGCCAGATTCTGTAGCACTCCATTGGCTACAGCATGCCAGTGGAGTTTTCCCTCGTTATTTACGCAAGAAAGTTAGCACACCACGATATTATTAGAAAATGTCAATAAAATTGAGTTTTCCATGCAGATTAAATAGCATTGCAATGGCTATAACACATCAATAGAATCATTCCACATTACTTATGGAAGATAGTTAGCTCACCACGATATTAGTCGAAAAAGTCAATAAAATTTATTTTTCCAGGAAGATTCTACAGCGTTGCGATGCCTATATGACGCCAATAGAATATTTCTACCTTATGTATGCAAGAAAGATAGCTCACCAATGTATTACGAGAAAATGTTAATAAAATTGGATTTTCCAGCTCGATTCTGTAGCACTGCAGTGGCTATAGCACGCGAATGAAGCTCCATATTTAAGCAAGAAAGCTAGCTCTCCGCGACATTAGTCGAAAATGTGAATAAAATTGAACCTTCCAGCCTGAGTTCATGGCATTGCAATGGCTATAGCACGCCAATAGAGTCTCTTCTCCTTATTTATGCAAGAAAGATAGCTCACCACGATATTATTTGAATATGTCAATGAAATTGAATTTTCCATGCAGATTCTATACCATTGCGATGGCAATTGCACGCCGATATGATCTTTCCTCCTTGTCTATGCAACGATGTTGGCTCACCACGATATTATTCGAAAATGTCAAAAAAATTATATATTCCAGCCGGATTCTGTAGCATTGCAGTGGCTATAGCACGCCAATAGGATCTTTCTTCCTTATTTATGCAAGAAAACTAGCTCACCAAGATATTAGAAGAGAATGCTATTAAAATTTGATTTTCCAGCCGCATTCTACAGCACCGCAGTGGCTACAGCACGCCTATGGAATTTTTTCTCCTTATTAATGCAAGATAGTTAGGTCACCGCGACATTAGTCGTAAATGTGAATAAAAAAGTATCTTCCAGCCAGATTCTATAGCATTGCAATGGCTATAGCGCGCCAATAGGATCTGTCCACCATATTTATGCAAGAAAGTTAGCTCACCACGATATTAGTAGAATATGTCAACAAAATTTAATGTCCGAGCAAGATTCTACAGCATTGCAATGGCTATAGCACGCCTATAGAATCTTCCATCCATATTTATGCTAAAAAACTAGCTAACCACGAAATTGGAAGAAAATGTTAATAAAATTGGATTTTCCAGGCAGGCACTATAACATTTCTATGGCTATAGCACGCCAATAGGATCT
>NW_016913876.1:0-936 GCF_001483705.2 Eufriesea mexicana | reverse complement strand
GAATATTTCCTCCTTATTTATGCAAGAAAGGTAGCTCACCACGATATTAGTAGATAATGACAGCAAAATAGAATTTTCCAGGCAGATTCTGTAACATTGCGAAGGCTATAGCAAGCCAATAGAATCATTCATCCTTATCTATTCAAGAAAGTCAGCTCTCCACGGTATTATTCAACAATGTTAATAAAATTGTGTTTTCCAGCCAGGTTCCACTGCATTGCAAAGGCTATAGCACTCCGAACGGATCTTTCCTTCGTACCTATGCAAGGATGACGTCTCACCACGGAATTAGTCGAAAATGTCAATAAAATTTAATTTTCCAGGCAGATTCGATTGCATTGCAATGCCTATAGCACGCCAGTAGCATCTATCCTACTTATATATGCGAGAATGCTTTCTCACCACAATATTAGCCGAAAATGTCAATAAAATTGAATTTTGAAACAACACTCTATATGATAGCAAGGTGTACAGCACGCGAATAGAATCTACCCTGCTTATTTAGGCAAAAAAGGCACCTCACCACGATAATAGTCGAAACTGTCAATAGTATTGAACTTTCCAGCCAGAATCTAACGCATTTCAAAGCCTATAGCATGCCAATAGTATCTTTCCTCCATACCTATGCAAGGAAGATAGCTCACCACGATATTAGCCGAAAATGTCAATAAAATTGAATTTTGAAACAACACTCTATATGATAGCAAGGTGTACAGCACGCGAATAGAATCTACCCTGCTTATTTAGGCAAAAAAGGCACCTCACCACGATAATAGTCGAAACTGTCAATAGTATTGAACTTTCCAGCCAGAATCTAACGCATTTCAAAGCCTATAGCATGCCAATAGTATGTTTCCTCCTTACCTATGCAAGGAAGTTAGCTCACCACGCAATTAGTCGAAAATGTCAATAAAATTGAATTTTCCAGGAAGATTC
>NW_016913875.1:0-13179 GCF_001483705.2 Eufriesea mexicana | reverse complement strand
GACGTAAGCGAACGAACCGTAACATAATTGAGACTTACGTCCCGAGGCTACTATTACAGGCCGCCATTGAGCGAAGCAGAACACATTAGAGTACAGTAGAGCGCAGAAATCCGCAGACTAGCAGGGCATATCCCATAAGTCTAAGCTATTCTGCCTCAATCTTACCAAACGTAACATAAGCAAACGTAGCTAAACCCTACCTAACCTGCCGTGACCACTATTGCTGGCATCGCCAGGACTAAGCAGAATATACAACAGCACAGCAGAGCGCAGAAATCCACGGCATGGCAGTATACAGCACAAAAGTCAGACGTATCCTGATCTAACACGGCCCAACCTAACCTACCCAAACGCAGTGTACCCCAACACAACTTGACGAGACCAATATTGATGGACTCTCAGAGACAATCAGGGCATATTAGAGAGTATTAGAGTGCAGAGATCCACCGAATATCGGTGAAGGGCATACGAGACGAAGTTGCCTATCGTAAACCAGACAAACGGAACATATACAGACGTAGCCTAGCTCAACCTAACATGGCGATACCACTATTGCTGGCCCCAACAGAGACAAGCAGAATGTACCAGAGCACAGTAGTGCGCACAAGTCCGCCGCATTGCCGTGTACAGCACAATAGTCAAGGATATACTAACCCAACCAGGCCCAACCTAACCTAACCGTATGTAGCCTAATTCAACCTAACGAGCTGCGACCGCTACTGATCGCCTCCCTTGAGCCAAGCAGAGTGTATCAGAGCACAATGGATCACAGAAACTCAACGAATAGCGGCGTATAGCACAAAAGACCAAATAGTCTGTCCTAACCTAGCGAAACGTAACATAACCAAACGTAACCTAACACAACCAAACATGACGAGACCTCAACTTCAGACCTCCACAGAGACAGGCAGAGTATAATGCAGCACAGTTGTGCGCAGAAATCCGCCGCACTGCAGTGAATAGCACAAAAGTCGAGGATGCCCTAACATAACCTGACCCAGCCTAACCTAACCTAACGTAGCGTATCACAACATGGCGTTCCACGACCACAGCTTCGGGCCTCACTGGAGCAGAGCAGAGTGTTGTAGAGCACAGTAGGTCACAGGAATTCACCGAATAGGAGTGTAATGCGCAAGAGTCAATGTAGCATGTTCTGACGCAGCAAAAGGTGACAGGTCCAATCGTAACATAACTCAGCCTAATATGACGAGATCACCACTGTTCGCTCCTTCAAAGACGAGAAGAATTTACCAGAGAGCGGTGCAGCGCAGAAATCCACCGCAATGCAATGAATAGCACAAAAGCCGCAAGCACCCTGGCATAACCTGGCGTAACCTAACCTAACCAATCGTAGCACAGCTCAATAAAACTTCCACCGACCAATGCCGCTGTCATCCACAGAGCCAAGCAGAATATAGTAGAACAGGGTAGATCACAGAAATCCACCGACTAACGGTGTATAGTGAGAAAACCAAAGCTATCCTAACCAAACTTAACCTAACCTAACCCAACCAAACGTGGCATAATTCAACCTGTCGAGCCACGACAGCTATTTCTCGACTACCCAGGGCCGAGCAGAATAAAGTAGAGCAACGAAGAGCGCAGAAATCCACCGTATAGCAGTTTATAGTACAAAGGTCAAAGAAATCATAACCGAGCCGTCATAACCCAACCAATCGAGGAGTAACCTTACTCGAACTAACGTGCCGAGACCACTATTCCTGGCCACCCCGGAGCCAACCAGGGCATATTATAGCACATTAGAGCGCAGAAATCCACGGTATAGCAGCGAATAGCACAAAAGTCAAAGTAGCCTATCCTAACCTAGTCAAATGTAGCATAAACGAACGTAACATAACTCAAACTATAACTGCGGTACAGCCATTGCTGACCTCCACTGCGACAAGCAGAATATACCAGACCACAGTATAGCGCAGATATCCACCGTATTGCAGTTAATACCACAATAGCCGTAGTTACACTAGCATAACATGGTCTAACCTAAGCTAACGGAACGTAGCATACCTCTACATAGCGCGCAACGACCACTGCTCCTTGCCTCCCCATAGCCAAGCAGAACGTGGTAGAGCACAGTAGATCACAGAGATACACCGCATAAGAGTGTATAGCACGAAAGTCACAGCTGTCCTTACCAAACTTACCATAACCTAGCCTAACAGAACGTTACCTGAATCAAACTAGATATACTGCGAGAAATAGTGCCGCAGGGGCTATTGCTCGCCCTCCCAGATTGAGCAGAGTAGAGTAGAGCAATGTAGAACGCAGCCATCTGCTGAATACCAGTGTAAAGCACAGAGGTCAAAGAAACACTAATGAAGCCTTCCTAACCTACCTTAACGAAATGTAACATAACTTAACCTAACGTGCAGATACGACTATCCAGGCCACAACAGAGTAAGGCAGATAACATTATAGAGCCGTAGGGCGCAGAAATGCACCGAATGGCGTTGAATGGCACAAAAGTCTAAGCTATTTCTTCCCAACATAGCTAAACTTGGCATACGCAAACGTAGCATTACTTAACCTGACGTGCCTAGAACACAACTGCTGGCCTGCGCAGAGGCATAAAGAATATGCCAGAGCACAGCAGAGCTAAGAAATCCAACGCACTGCAGTGTATAGCACAAAAGACAAACATATCCTGACATAACATGACCTAACCTAACCTATGCAGTAGTAGTGTAGCAAAGCATAACGTGACGAGAGCGATATTGCTGGACTATTCAACGCCAAACAGGGCATATTACAGCAAATTGGAGCGCCGAAATCCACCGAAGGCGGTGTATATCACTGAAGACAGAGTAGCCCGTCCTAACCTAAACAGACATAAAACGAGCAAACGCAGCTAAACCCAAACTAACGTGCCGACACCACTCCTGCAGGCCTCCCAATAGTCAAGTAGAATATGCTGTAGCACAGTATATCGCAGAAATCCACCGCATGGCAGTGAACAGTACTAGGGCCGTAGATATCCTGACCTAACGTGACATAATCTACCCCAACCACACGCAGCATAACCCAACATAACGTGCCGCCACCACTATTGCTGTCCTCCAGAGAGTCGGGAAGGGTATAGTAGAGCAATGTAGAGCGCAGAAATCCGCGGCGTTGCAGTCTTAAGCACTAATGTCATAGGAATGCTACCCCAAACAGACGTAACCTAACCCAAACAAGCGTAGCCTAATTTAACGTAACGTGTCGAGACCGCTATTGCTGTCTTTAACATAGAAAGATAAATATATGAGATCACAGTAGGGCACAGAAATCCACCGAATAACATTCTATAACAAGAATGTCAAGCCTACCCTAACATGACCGAAACAAACGTAACCGAATTGAACGCAAGCAAACTCAAGCTATCTTTCAGAGACAACTATTACTGTCCTCCCCATGGAAGTGCAGAATATACTACGGCACAATAGATTAGATACATACGCGGCGTTTCAGTGTATAGTACAAAAGCCAAACATACCCTAACCTATCCTGACACAACATAACCAATGCAAACGTTGAATAACACAGCTTAACGTGCCAAGAACACTACTGCTGCCTTTCACAGAGGCAAGCTGAACATTTCAGATCACAGCCGGGCGTCGAAGTCGCCGAACAGCATTTAGAGCACAAAAGACACAGCTAGCCCCTCCTAACCCAACCTATCATAACATGAACAAATGCAACCTAATACAATCTAACGTGCTGCGCCCAATATTGCTGGCCTCCCCATCGTCGAGCAAAGCATAGTAGGGCACAGTAGAGCGCAGAAGTTCACCAAATTGGTGCCTATGTCGACAAGGTAAAAACTATCCGTACCTGACGTAAACAAACTTAACCGTACCAAACGTAACCTAATCCAACATAACGCGCCGCGGCCGCTATTTCTGCCCTCCCGAGAGCAAATCACAGCACACTCGATCTCAGTAGTGCGCAGAAATTACCGACTAGAAGCGTGTAGCGCAAAAGTGAATGCTATGCTCCCATACCCATACAAGGCTTATCGTAACCAAACTTAGCCTAAATGAAACTATCGTCCCGGGACCAACATTACTGGCGTCCCCAGAGCCGAGCAGAGTATAGTAGAGAATTTATATAGCAGAAGTCAGACGAATAACAGTATACAGAACAAAAGTCAAATATCCCCCCTCTTAACATATCCAAACGTAATACAACTATACGCAATGTAACATAACCTAACGCGTGGAGAACACTCCTGCTGGAGTAACCCGTGCCAGGCAGAAAATGCCAGAGCACAGTAGAGCGCACGATACCACTTAATAGCAGGGTATACGACGCAAGTGGAATACACACAGACACAACGGTAGCAAACGTAACCTAACCAATCGTAGCATAACTCAACCCAAAGCGCCGAGACCACCATTGCTGGCATCCTCATTGTCAAGCAGAGAATATTAGAGCACAGAAGTTAGCGGAAATCCACCGCATAGTAGTGTAAGGCACAAAAGTCAATGCTATCACCCCCTTCCCTAGCCTAACCAAACCAGACCATGCGTAACCCAACACAAAATTACGTGCCACGGCCACCATTGCTGGCCTCGCCATAGCCGAGCAGAGTATAGTAGAGCAATGTAGAGCCAAGAAATCCAACGAATAGCAGAGTATAGCGAAAAAGGCAAAGCCACCATATCCAAACATATAACCATTCCTAGCCTAACCAAACATAACCTAACTCAACGTATCGTGGCACGACCACTATTGCTGGTCTCCAAAGAGACAAACAGAGCATAATATAGGAGAGTGGAGCGCAGAAACCCATAGAACCGCAGTGCATGTCAGAATAGTCGAGGCCACCCAAAGCTAACCATAGCTAACTTAACCTGATCAAACGAAGCGTATATCAACCTAATTTGACGAAACCACTATTACCCTCCTCCCCAGGGCCAAGCAGAACATACTAGAGCACAGTAGAGCGTAGAAGTTGACCGCATTTCTGTGTGCAGCACAAACGTCAAGGACATTCTGTCATAACCCAAACATGTCTAACCTAACCGACCTTAACATAATTCTACTTAACGCACCGCGGCCACCGTTTCTGGCCACCCCAGAGCAAAGCAGGGCCTATTGGATCGCAGCAGAGCGCAGAAGTCCACCGAATAGCAGTTTATAGCACAAAAGGCAAAGCTGCCCTTGCCTAACCTAACGAAACATAGCATAACCAGACGTAACTTAGCAACACCTAATTGCCCTATGCCGCTATTGCTGACCTCACCAGAGCCAAGCTGAATATAATACACTACAGTAGATCACAGACATCGGCAGAGATAGTGTATAGCACAAAAGTCAAAGATATCCTGACCTAACCTGACCTAACCTAACCCAAGCGAACGTTGCCTAACTCAGCATAACGTGCCAAGACCGATATTGCTGTCTTTTCCATGGCAAAGCTGAAAATTTAATATCACAGTGGAGCGCCGTGGTCCTCCGAATAGCAGTGTATAGCACAAAGGTCAAAGCTATCCTCTCCTAAAATAACCAACCTTAACATAGCCAAACCTAACCTAACTCAACATAACATGTAGCGAACGCTACTGCTGGCATCCTCGGGGCCGAGTAGAGTATAGTAGGTCGCAGATGGATGCGGAAATCAACCAAATGACAATGTGTACCGCGAAAGTCAACGCTATCCTAACATAACTCCAGCATAGCCAAACCAAACGCAGCCTAACTCAACATAACGAGCCGAGACCACTATTATTGGCCACCCCAGTGTCGAGCAGAGTATGGTAGAGCTAAGTAGAGCAGAGAAATCCATCGAACAGCAGTGTATGGTACAAAAGCTGCAGCTAGCCCCTCCTAACGTAACCAACCGTAAAATAACGTAACGTAACCTAACTCAAACTAACGTGCACCGACCGCAACTGCTGGCCGGCCCGGTGTCGTGCAGAGAGTAGTGGACCACAGCAGAGTGCCGAAGTCTGCCGAATAAGAGTATATGCCATGAAAATCAAAGATAACGAAACCAAACCCAAACGAACATAACCTAGCCAAACGAAACCTAGCTAAACCGAACGTGCCGAGACCACTGCTGCTGGCCTCCTCAGAGCCATGCAGAGCATATTAGTCCAAATTTTAGCGCAGTAGTCCACCGAATGCCGGTATATAGCACAAAAGTCAAAGCTGTCCTCTCCTAGCCTAACCAAACGTAACATAACCAAGCGCAGCATAATCCAACGTAACGTGCCTAGCACACTATTCCTGGCAACCGCAGTGCAAAGCAGATCATGTCAGAGCACAGTAGAGCGCAGAAATGCACGGAATAGCAGTGTATACCACGAAAGTCAAAGATATGCGAACATAACCCAAACTAACATAACATAACCAAACTTTGCCTATCTCAACCTATCGTGGCACGAACACTATTGCTGCGCCCGGAGAGTCGAGCAGAGTATAACATAGCACAGTTGAGCACAGAAAGCCACCAAATAGCAGTGTATACCACAAAAGTCAAATCCATCCTAACGGCACCAAACTCAACCTAATGTAACGAGACGTAACATAACACAACCAAACGTGCCACGAACATTATTGCTGGCCACCCAGAGGCAAGCTGAGCATATTATAGTACACTGGAGTGCAGGAATCATCCGAAACGCAGTGTATAGCGCAAAAGTCAAGCTTATCCTCTCATAACCTAACCCTCATAACCTCAAATGTAGCATACACAGTCGTAGCATAACGAAACCTATCGTGTCTAGACCAATATTGCTGGCCTGCAGACCGTCAAGCAGAACGTATTGGAGGAGAATGGAGCGCAGAAGTCAATAGAATGGCAGTGCGTAGCAGAAAGGTAAAAAATACCAAAAGGCCAACCGTAACATAACGAAACGTAACATACCTCGTACTGTCGTGACGCTACCACTATTGCTTGTCTCCACAGAGCCAAGCAGAACACACTAGTGCTCAGCAGGGTGCAGAAATCCACCGAACATTGGTGTATAGCACAAGAGTCAAATGCACCATGGCCAATCGTTGCCTAACCTAACCCAGCCAAACGAAACCTAACTCAAGCAAACGTGCCACGACCGCCATTGCTGGTCTCCCCAGAGTCGAGCAGAGTATAGTGGAGAAACGAAGAGCGCAAAAATCTGCCGAACAGCAGTGTATGGCGCAAGATTCGAAGTTATCCTATCCTTACCCAACCAAACGTAATCTAACCAAACGTAACATAACTCAGCATCACGTGCCACCATCACAATTGCTGGCCTCCCCAGAGCCAAGCAGAGAATATTAGGCACGAGCAGAGCGAGGAAATGCAGAGAGTCGCAGTGGATAACGGAAAAGTCGAAGCTATCCAAGCCTAACCCAAGCTAACATAACCGAATGTGACATAGCCATAGTCAAAATAACGTGCCGCGACAAACACTGCTGGCCCTCCAGTGCAAAGAAGATTGGAATAGAGCACAGTAGGGGCAGGAAACCACCAAATAAATGTGTACGGCTTGAAAGTCGAACCTTCCCTAACGGAACTAAACAAAACCTAGCCTACCCGAACGTGACCTAACTCAACCTAACGTGCCGAAATCGCCATGGCTGGCCTCCCGGAGCAAAGCAGAGCATATTAGAGCCCAGCACAGTTCAGAAGTACGCCGAAAAACTTCATTGAACACAAAAGTCAATGCTACCCTCTCCTACCCTAACTAAATTAAACATAACCAGACATGGCCTGAGTCAAGCTAACGCGCCGTGACCATTGTTACTGGCCAACCCAGAGTTGAGCGGGGAACAGTAGAGCACAGTAGAACTCAGAAATGCACATAATAACAGTCTATGGCAAGAAAGTCGAAGCAGTGTAAACCTAACCCAGACCAACGGAAACGAACCAAACGTAGCATAACTCAACCGAACGCGCCGAGATCAATACTGCTGGCCTCCCCAATGTCAGGCAGAGCATATTAGAGCACATTATAGCGTAGTAGTCCACCGAATAGCAGTATACAGCACTGTGGTCAAAGCTACCCTCTCCTACAGTGACCAAACGTAACATAACCAATCGTAGCCTAAATAAACTAACGTGCCGGGACCACTATTACTGGCATTCCGATAGTCGAGCAGTGTATAGTAGAGGAATGTATAGAGTGGAAAACAGCAGAATAGCAGTGCGTGGCACAATAGTCCAGGTTTCCCACTCTTAACCCATCCAATCGTGATATACCCAAACGTAACCTAACTTAAACGAACGTGCCGAGACCATTACTCCTGGATTCCGCAGCGCCAAGCAGAAAACACCAGAGCACATTAAAGCGCAGGAAACCACCGAATAGCGGTGTGCACCACGAAAGTCGAAGATATGCAGACCTAATCCAATCTAACAAAACATAACGAAAAGTAGAATAACTCAAATTAACGAGCCGAGACCGCTAATGCTGTCCTCCTCACAGCCAAGCAGGGCATCTTAGAGCACAGTAGAGTGCGGAAATGTGCGGAATAGCAGTGTATAGCACAAAAGTCAGTGCTATACTGTCCTACCTTATCCAAACCTAACATAAACAGACGTAGCCTAACTGAAACTGACGTGGCGAGACCACAGTTACTGTCCTCCCCAGAGTCAAGCAGAGAACAGTAGATCACTGTAGAACTCAGAAATGCATCGAATAGCAGTGTACAGCATAAAAGTCAAAGTTAACCTCACCTAACCTAACAAAACGTAACATAACCAAACGCAGGATAATCGAACCCGAAGTGCCTAGACCACAATTGCTGGGCTCCCCATCGCGAAGCAAAACATGTTATATTAGACTAGAGGTCAGAAGTCCATGGAATTGCAGCGTACAGCACAAAAGTCGAAAATACACCGTCCTAACGTGACCACACCAAACATAACGAGACGTAACATATTTGAAGCTAACGTGCCGCGACCACTATTCCTGGCCTCCCAAGAGTCGAACAGAGTATAGTAGGGAACTGTAGAGTGTAGAAATTGACGGAATAACAATGTACACCGCGAAGGTCGAAGCTATCCGCACCTAACCCCAACTAACATATTCTAGCCAAACGAAGCATATCTCAATCTAGCCTGTCGAAACCACCATTGTTGGCCTGCCCAGAACCGAGCAGAGCATATTATAGCACAGTAGAGCGCAGAAATCCACCTAAAAGCAGTGTATAGGGCAAAAGTCGAAGCCATCATCCCTAACCTAACCAAACGTAACGCAACCAAACATAGCCTATCCCAACCTAACGTGCCGCGACCAGTATTTCTGCCCTCGCCAGAGCGAAGCAGAGCTTATCCGATCACAGTAGAAGGCATTAATTCACCGAAAATCAGTGTACAGCACAAATGTGAAAGCTGCTCTGGCCAAACCTAGCCAAACGTATCATAACCGAACGTGACATAACTGCACCAAACGTGCCAAACCACTATTGCTGAACTCTCCAAAGACAAGCAGAATATACTAGAGAGCTGTAGAGTGCCCAAGCCCGCAGCACTTCAGTGTAAATCACAAAGGTCAAAGATATCCTGACCCAACCTCTCCCAACCTAACATAATCTAACGTTGCCTAACACAATATAACGTGCCGAAACCGCAGTTCCTGGCCTTCCCAGGTACAAGCAGAACGTATTAGAGGAGAGTAGAGAGCAGAAGTCCAAGACATGGCGATATATGGCAGAAAAGTCAAGGCTACCATAACGTAACACGGACGAACCAAACCTAACCAAACGTAACCTAACTCAACCTAACGTACTCACACCACTATTTCTGGCCGCCAGAGAGTTGAGCAGAGTGCAGTAGAGTAATGTAGGGCGCAGAAATCCAGCGAACAGCTATACACAGCACAGAAGTCTAAACTACCCTATCCTAACCTAACCAAACGTAACGGAACCAAACGCAACCAGACACAATCTAGCGTGTCCCTACCGCTATTTCTGGCCTCCACAGAGCCAAGCGATACATAATAGAGGAGAGTAGAGCTCGGGAATCCACAGAATCGCTGTGAATAGCAGAATAGTCGAAGCTATCCAAGCCTAGCCGAGACCAACCTAACCTAGCCAAGCGTAACATTGCCAAACGTAACGAAGCACAATCTAGCGTGCCGCCACCTCAGTTGCAGGCCTGTCCATAGCCAATCAGAGGATATTAGTTGCGCGCAGAGCGCAGAAATCCATAGAATCGCAGTGTACAGCAGGAAAGTCAGGGATACCGAAACTCAACCGCAACTAACATATCCGAACCTGACTTACCGACACTAAGCAAAAGGTGCCGCGACAACTATTGCTGCCCCCCCCCCCCGTGCAAAGCAGATTAGGATAGAGCGCAGTGGAGGGCAGATATCCACTGAGTAACAGCATATAGAATTGAAGTTGAAGCTTCCCTAAGCGAACATAGCCTAACGTAACCGAACCGATCGTAAACAAACCCATCCCGACGCGTCGTGGCCGTTGATGCCGGCCTCCACCCGGCCAAGCAGAACGTATCTGTGAAGAGTAGTCCCCAGGAATCCATAGAAACGCAGTGTATAGCACAAAAGTCAAAGCTACCATCTCCTAACGTAGCAAACCCTAACATGACCCAACGTAAAATAACTCAGCCTAGCCTACCGCGACCACAATTCCTTGCAACCGCAGAACAGAGCAGAAAATATTAGAGGACAGTAGAGCGCAGAAGTCCATGGAAACGGAGTGTATAGCGGAAAAGTCAAAGCTATCCGGACCTGAACCCAAACGGACATAACCTACCCAAACGTAGCATAACTGAACATAACGTGCCGAGACAATAGTTCCTGGCCTCCCCAGAGCCAAGCAGAAAGTATTATAGCACAATAGAGCGCACAAATCCACCGAATATCAGTGCGCAGCACAAAACTTAAAGCTGTCCTCTCCAAACCAAGATAAACGTAACGAAAGCTAATGTAACATATACCATCCTTGCTTGCCGATACCACTATTGGTACCCACCCCGGACCAAAGCACAACATATGAGTGTAGGGTAGGGCGCAGAAATCCACAGGACCGCAGTGAATCAAACAAAGGTCAAAGTTACCTTATCCAAACATATCCAAGCGTTACATATTCGAGCGAAACCTAACTCAGCCTATCGTGCCGAGGACACTATTGCTTGCCTCTCCAGAGTGACGCAGATTGTACTAGAGCAGAGTGGAGCGCTGAAATCGACTGCACTCCAGTGTACAGCTAAAAAGTCGAAGGTATCCTAGCATAGCCTGACCTAACCTGACCTAACCGAACGTTACCAAGCTCAACCTAGCGTGCTGATGACACTATTACTCGCCCCCAGTTCCAAGCAGATTGTACTAGAGCACAGAAGAGCGCAGAATTCCAACTCATTGTAGTATATAGCTCAAAAGTCGAACACATCCCGTCGTAAACTCGCCAAGCGTAACCCAGCGAAGCGTAACCTAACTCAACCGAACGTCCCGAGACCGCTATTATTGGCCTCCACAGAGGCAAGCAGAACATATTAGAGCACAGTAGAATGCAGAAAGCCAGCGAACAGCAGTGTGTAGTACAAAAGTCAAAGCTACCCCACCCGAATGTAACCAATCGTCACATAACCGAAAGCAACAAAACTATACCCGACGAGCCGAGACCACTGATACTGACCTCCCCAGGTCCAGGCAGAAAGAGTAGAGCGCAGTCGAAAACAGGAATCCGCCGAAAAACAGAGTAGAGCACCAAAGTCAAAGCTACCATTAGCGAAAATGCCCCAACTTAACATAACCGAACGTATACTAACTCATCCCGACGTGCCGAGGCCACTGCTGCAGGCCTGCACAGGGCCAAGCAAAACGTGTGAGAGGACAGCGGGTCGCAAAAATCCATAGAATCGCAGTGTGAATCGAAAAAGTCAAAGCTATCCTCTCCTAGCGTAACGAACCGTAGCAGAACCAAACGTAACCTAACTCATCCTAACGTGCCCCGACCACTATCGCTGGTCTCCTCGGAGCCAAGGAGAACATAGTAGAGTACAGTACAGCGCAGAAGTTCAACGAATAGCAGTGTGTAGCACAAAACTCGAATCCAACCTGACCAAACCTGAACTAACCTAACTTAGCCAAACGTAACGTTACCCAAACTATTGTGCCACGACCGCCATTGCTGTCGACCCCAGCGTCGAGTAGAGTATAGTAGAACAACGAAGAGCACAGAAATGGACGGAATATCTGCGTAAAGCATAAAAGTCAAAGATATCCCATCCTAACCTAACCAAAAGTGACATAACCTAACGTAACGAAACTCCACTCGAACGTAGCGTAACATAACCTAGCCTGGAACGACAACTATTGCTAGCCTCGCCAGAGCCAAGCAGAGAATATTAGAGAACAGCATAGAGCAGAAATCCACCGAATAGCAGTATATAGCACAAAAGTAAAAGCTTTCCTCTCCTACCCTATCCAAACGTAACATAACCGAATGTATCTCCACTTAAACTGAAGGGCCGTGAACACTATTATTGGCTTCACCACTGTAGAGCATAGTATAGTAGAGAAATGTAGAGCGTAGAGATCCAGCGAATAGCAGTGTATATCACAAGAGCCGAAGCCACCCTTACCTAACCTATCCAAACATAATAAAACAAAATGTGACCTAACTTATTCTGTCGTGCCGAGGACACTATTACTGGTATCTCCAGAGCGAAGCAGAATACACTACGGCATAGTGGAGCGCAGTATGCCACCAAACAGAAACGAACAGCACAAACGTCGAAGATAACGTAACCTCAACTGTCCCAACCTAGCCGAACCAAGCGTAGATTAACTAAACGTAACGAGCCGAGTCCACTATTGCTGACCTCCCGATTGCCCAGCAGAACATGCTAAAGGAGAGTGGAGCGCAGAAGAGCAAAGGATGGCAATGAATAACAGTAAAATCGAAGCTATCCTAACCTAACCAAGAATAACCGAACATAACCAAACGTGACCTAACGCATCCTAACATGCCGAGGTCACTATTGTTTGCATTCCAGAGCCAAGCTGGGCATATTGTAGCACAGTTGAGCGCAGAAATTCACCGCACAGCAGTGTATAGCACAAAAGTCATATGTATCCTTTCCTAACCCAGCCAAACGTAACAGAGGCGTACGTAATATATTCCAACATAACGTGCCGAGACCGCTATTGCTGGCCTCCCCGGAGTCGCGCAGGTAATAGCAGAGCGCAGCAGAGCGCAGCAATCCACCGATTTGCAGTG
>NW_016913874.1:0-7799 GCF_001483705.2 Eufriesea mexicana | reverse complement strand
TTGTATAGCGTTAAAGTCGCAGCAATATAGTCCTAACCCTAACTAACATAGCCTAACCAGACGAAGCATAACTCAACCTAAGGTGGCGATTCCACTGTTTCAGGCCTCCCCAGAGACAAGCAGAATATACTTAAGCAGAGTAGAGTGAAGGAAGACAGCGAGCAACAATGTATAGCACAAAAGTCAAAGGTATACTGACCTAACCCGATCTAACATGAACCAACGAAACGTAGACTAGCTGAACCTAACGAGCCCAGCACAATATTGCTGGCCTCCGCAACGCCAAGTAGAACTTACTAGAGGAAGGTAGAGCGAAGGATACTAAAGAATGGCAATGTATAGCAGAAGATTCGAAGCTGTCCTAACACCACCGAGACTAACCTAACCAACTCGAACCTAACCTTGCTCCACCTAACAGGCCGAGACCACCACTTCCGCCCACCCCAGCGCCAGGCCTAGAATATTAGAGCACAGTAGAGCGCGAAAATTCGCCGCACTGAAGTATAGTGCACAAAAGTCTAAGATATACTAACCCAACCAGGACCAACCTGACCTAATCGAACTTAGCCTGACTCAACGTAACGTGCCGAGGCCACTATTGCTGCCCCCCTCGGAGCAAAGCTGAACCTGTTAGAGGACAGCAGAGCGCAGAAATCTTCCGAATTACAGAGTACAGCACAAAAGCCAAAGCTATTCAGGACTAACACAAACTAACATAACCAAACCAAACGTAGCCTAACCAAGCTAACGTGCCGACACCACGGTTGCTGGCTTCCCAGAGTCGGGCAGAGTATAGTAGAACAACGGAGAGCGCAGGAGCCCACCGATTAGCAGTGTATAGCGCAAGAGTCAAAGCTATCCTGACCTAACGTAATGGGACATGGCATAGCCAAGCGTAACGTAACCCAACCCAACGTGCCTAGACCATTATTACTGGCCTCCCCAGAGACAAGCAGATGCTAGTGGAGCAATGCAGCGCGCAGATTTTGGCCGAATAGCAGTTTATAACACAAAGGTCAAAGTAATCCTAACTGAATATTACCTAACCAAAGCTAGTCAAGCGTAACCTAACAAAGCCAAACGTGCCACGAACGCGCTTGCAGGCCTCCCCAGAATCAAGCAGATGCTATCTGAGCAGTGCAGTGCCCAGATATCGAACGGACAGCCGTATATAGCACAAAAGTCAATGCCATCCTAGAAGAACTTAACCTAACGTAACCTAACCGAACATAGCATAACACAACCAAACGTGCCACGGCCGCCGTTGCTGGCACCCACAGACAGAAACAGATGCTATTGGAGCAATGCAGAGCGCACGTATCGACCTAATAGTTGTGCGTAGCACAAAGGTCGAAGATATCCTAACCAAACCTATACCAAACCCGCCACGCCAAACGTAACATGCCTCAAACGGACATGCCACGAACATCTTTTCTGGCCTCCACAGTGGCAAACGAAACATGTTAGTGCACAGTAGAGCGCAGAAGTCCAACGAATATTAGTGTATAACACAAAAGGTGGATCTATTCTTTCCTAACTTTACCAAATGTAACATAACCGAACGTAACCTAATTCAGGGTAACGTGCCGACATCGCTATTGCTGTCCTCCCCAAAGCCAAGCAGATTATATTAGAGCGCGGCAGAGCGCAGGAAACCAACGAATAGCAGTGCATAGGCGAAAGTCGAATCTATCCCATCCGAACCTGACAGAAACTTACATTACCAAACGTAACATAACTCAACCTAACGAGCACTTAACGAGACGCGAACACAACTCCACGCGGCGCCTGAGACAAGCTGAGTGTGATAGCGCGCAATAGGCCGCAGAAGTCCACAGAATAGCAGTGTGTAGCACAATTCCTGCCTAACCGAGCGTAACCTAACACAACCTAACGTAATTTAACTCAACCTAACGTGCCGCGACCACCATTGCTGGCCTCCCAAGGGCCATGCAGAGCATGTTAGATAATAGTAGGGCGCACAAATTCATGGAACCGCTGTGTATAGCAGAAAAATCAAAACAATCCTGACTTCACGCATGCTAACATAAACAAGACAAACATAACCTAACTCATGCTAACATGCCGCGGCTACTATATCTGGCGTCCCCAGAGCAAGTCAGGGAATATTAGATCGCAGTAGAGCGCAGAAGTCCACCGGATAGCAGTGTAAAGCACAAAAGTCACGGCTATAATCTCCTAACCCGACAAAACGTGAAACGAACGAACGTAACGTGGAACAACCTGCGGTGCTACGACCACTATTGCTGGCCTCAGGTGAGTTGGGAAGAGTACAGCAGGGCAATGTAGGTCGCTGAAGTCGACCGGGCTGCAGTGTGCAGCACAGAAGTCTAAGCTATCCTATCCCAAACTAACCAAACGTAACTAGGCCAAGCACAACGTATCTCAGACTAACGTGCCGAGACCAATACTGCGGGTCTCCCAGTAGCCAAGCTAGGTATACTAGAGCACAGTGGAGCGCAGGAAGCCACCGACTACCAGCGTACAGCACAAAAGTCAAAGCCACACTAACCCAACGTAACCTAACCATACCAAACCAAACGTAAAATAACTCAACGAAACGAGCCTCGACTACTATTGCTTGCCTCCCAAGAGTCGAGCAGAATTTACTAGAGCAATGTGCAGTACTCCAATCCTCCGACTGGCGGCGTACAGCAGAAGAGTCAAAGCTATCCTAACGTTTGCTTCCCCAGAGCAAAGCAGAACATATTAGATCAAATCCATCAAAGAGCAGTATACATCACAAAAGCCAAAGCCGTCCTAACCAAACGTATCCTAACTCAACCCAACGTGCGTACACCACTATTCCTGGCATTCACAGAGCCAAGCAGAATATACTAGGGCACAGTGGAGTACAGTAATCCGTCAAATAGCAGCGCATGGCACAAAATTCAAAGCTATCCTTTCCGATCCTAACGAGACGTGACGTAGCCAAACGTAACATTATTCAAACCTACATGCCGCCACCACTTTTGCTGGCCTCCCAAGGGTGGAGCAGAGAATAGTAGCGAAACGTAGAGCGCAGAAGACCGCCGAATAGCAGTGTATAGCACAAAGGACAAAGCCACCCTAGCCAAACCTAAGCTAACCTAGCCTAGCCGAACGTAACATTACTCAAACCAATGCGTCGAGACCTCTGTTGCTGGCCACCCCAGAGCCATGCAGAACATATTAGAGCACAGTAGGGCAGAGAAGCACACCGAAAAGCAGTGTATAGCACAAAAGTCAAAGCTATTCCCTCCTCCGCTTATCATTCGTAACGTAACCAAGCGAAACATAACATAACTTGGTGTGCCACGACGTCTATTGCTCGCCTCGCCGGATTCGAGCGGTGTATAGTAGAGCAATGTAGAGCGCACGAATACGCAGAATATCCGTGTGTAGCACAAAAGACTACGTTATATTCTCCTAACCTAACCAAGCGTAACATAAGCATACGTATCGTAATCCGGCCGAAGGTTCCAAGAACACTATTGCCGGCTTTCCCATCGCCTAGCGGATCATATTAGAGGAGAGTATAGCTCAGAAGTCCACCAAATAGCAACGTACAACACAGAAGTCAAAGCTATCCTATCCAAACGTTTCCAAACGTATCATAAGCAGACGTAACGTAACTCAACCAAATGCGCCCAGACTTCTATTGCTGCCCACATCAGAGCCAAACAGAATATATTAGGGGAGAGTAAAGCGCGAAGATCCATAGAACAGCAGTTCATAGCAGGAAAGTCAATGCCATACAAACGTAACCCAAACAATCATAACTTAACCAAACGTAACCGGGCCCAACATAACGCGTCGCGGTCAATTTCTGGATTTCCCAGAGCGAAGCAGGGTATATTAGATCACAGTGGAGCTCAGAAACCCACCGAATAATTGTTGTCATCACAGAGGTCGAAGCTAACCTAGCCAAACCTATCCTAATCTAGCCAAGCAAAGCGTAACCTATCACAACCTAGCGTGCCGAGACCACAATTGCTTGCCTCCTCAGATCCAAGCAGAATATAATAAAGCACAGGAGAGCGCATGAATCCACTGAATTACAGTGTATGCCAAGAAAGTCAAATACATCCAAACCTAACCCGAAGCAGCTTAACGTAACCAAACGTAGCTTAACCCAACCTAATGGGCCGATACAGCTATTTCTGGCCTCCCCAGAGTCGATCAGAGCATTGCAGAGCAACGTAGAGCGTTGAGACCCAACGAATCCCTGTGTACAGCACAAAAGTTAAAGCTGTCAGATCCTAAACATTCCAAGCGCGTTATAACCAAACGCAACCTAACTTAACCTCACGTGACGAGACCAATATTGCTTGCCTCCCCAGAGTGAAGCTGAATATACTAGAGCACGGGAGAGCGCAGGAATCCTCCGAATAGTAGCGTATAGCACGAAAGTCAGCGCTATTCAGTCCAAACTTAACTAAATATAACATAATCAGACGTAACGTAACCCAAGCTTACGTGCTACGACCGCTATTGATGGTCTCACGAGAGCTAAGCGGAGTATAGCAGAGCAATGTAGAACGCCGAAATTGTCCGAGGAACAGGGTATAGCACAAAAGTCAGAGCTAACCCGTCCAAACGTGACATAGCTCAACCGATCGTGCCGAGGGCACGATTCATGTCGTCCACATAGACGAGCAGAGTGTGGCGGCGCACGGAGGAGGGAAGAAGTTCATAGAATAGCAGTGTGAAACACAAAAGTTAAAGCTATCGTAACCTAACACAACGTAACCTAACCTAGCCAAACGTAATTTAACTTAACCTAACGTGCCGCGACTACTATTGCTGGCCTCCCGAGTGTTGGGCTGAGCATAGCAGAGCAACGTAGGGCGCAGGAATCCACCGAATAGCAGTATACAGCGCAAAAGTCTAAGCTACCCTATCCTAGCCCAACCAAGCCTAACATAACCTAACGCAACATAACTTAGACTAACGTCCCGGGAACAATACCGCTGGCCTCACAATAGCCAAGCAGAATACACAAAAGCACAGTAGAGCGTAGAAAGCCACCGAATACCAGTTTATAGCACAAAAGTCAAAGCCATCATGGCCAAACGTATCCTAACTCAACCGAACGTGCGTACACCACTATTGCTAACATTCACAAAGACAAGCAGAGTACACTAGAGCAGAGTAGATCGCACGAACCCTTCGAATAGCAGTGTGACAACAAATTTCAAAGCAATCCTCTCCTAACCTGAAGGAACGTGACATCACCATACGTGACATAATCAACCTAACGTGCCTATACTACTATTGTTGGCCTCCCCACCTCCAAGCAGATCATATTAGAGGAGAGTAGGACGCAGAAGTCCACAGTATGGCAGTGAATAGCAGAAAAGTCAAAGCAACCCCTATCTAACCGAAACAAACCTAACCTAATCATACGTAACGTAACTGGAACTAACGTGCCGGGACATCTATTCCTGGCAACCGCAGAGCCAAGCAGGAGTCATTAAAGAAAAGAAGAGGGCAGAAACCGATAGAATTGCAGTGCATAGTACAATTGCCAAAGCAACCCTATCCAAACTTAACCAAACGTAACACAGCCGAAAGCAGCCTAACTAAACGTAACGTGCCGAGACCGCTATTGCTTGCATCCACAGAGCCGAGCAGGAAATAATAGACAACAGTGCAGTGCAGTAATCCACGACATTGCTGTGTACAGCACAAGATTCAAAACTATCCTATCCAAACTCAACCAATCCTAACCTAACTAAACGTAACATGACTCAACATAACGTGACAAGATCAGTGTCAGTGGCATCCACGGAGGCATGCGGAAGATGCTAGAGCTTAGCAGACCGCACAAACCTACCAGAATGCAGCCCATATAGCGAAAGTAAAAGATATCCTAGCAAACCTAACCTGACCTAACGTAACCTAAGGTGACATTACTCATCCTAACGAGCACAGATCACCATTGCTGACCTCCACAGTACCCAGCCGCATATACCGTAACCAAGTACAGTGCAGAAATCCGCCGCATTTCAGTGCAAATCACAAACGTCAAAGATATCCTAACCCAACCTGACCTTACCTAACCTAACCAAACGTAGCCTATCTCAAAGTAGCGTACAGCGGACACTATTGCTGGCCTTCCTAGGGCCCAGCAGAACGCATTAGAGCGTAATAGATCGCAGAAATCCTCCGAGCAAGGGCGTACTGCACAAAGGTCAAAGCTACCATCACCTAACCTAACCAACAGACGCATTCCTAAACGTAACGTAACCCAGCCCAAAGTGCCTAGACCACTATAGAATAAGCTAGAGCGGAGTAGAGCGCAGAATTCCACTGAATATTAATGTACGGCGCGAAAGTCAAAGTTACCATATCGCAAAGTAGCCAAACGTAACAAAACCGAACGCAACCTGACTCCACCTAACCGCCCCAGGCCAGTATTGCTGACCTTCGCAAAGCAAAGCAGAATAGGCTAGAGCACCGTAGAGCACAGGAATCCGCGGCGCTGGAGTGTAAAGCGCAAAAGTCGAAGATACCCTAACCCAACCAGGCATAACCTAACCAAGCCAAACGTAGCCAAACTCAACCGAACGTGCCGAGACCACTATTGCAGACTTTCCCATAGCCAAGCTGAATGTGTGTGGTCGTAGTAGAGCGCAGAAGGCCACCGAATAACAGTCTATACCAAGGAAGTCAAAGCTGCCCAAACCTGAACAAAGCAAACGCAACCGAACCGAACGCAACATAGCTCAACATATCGCGCCGATTCCACTGTTATTGGCATCCCCAGTGTAGAAGAGGGTATAGTAGAGCAATGTAGAGCGTAGAAATCCTGCGAATAGCAATGTGTAGCACAAAACTTGAAGCTACACAAACGTAATAAAGCCAAACGAATCCCAACTTATCCAAACGTGCCGAGACAACTGTAACTGGTAACCCCACTGCCATACAGAATACACTAGGGCACAGTAGAACGCAGAAATCCACAAACTAGTAGTGTACAGCACAATAGTCAAAGCTGCCACCTCCTAACCTAGCCAATAGTAGCATAGCCAAGTGTAACACAACGAAACCTAACGTTCCGCGACAACGATTACTGGCCTTTACAGAGCCAGGCAGAACATATTAGTGGATAGTAGGACCCAGAAATCCATATAATCTCGGTGTAAATCAGAAAAGCCTAAGCAACCCAAATCTTACCCAGACCAACGGAACCTAACCAAACATTGCATACCTCAAAACAACCTCCCGCGACCACTATTGCTGGGCTCCCCCGGGCCATGCAGATTATAGTAGAGAACAGTGGTGCGCAGAAATGCACCGAATATCAGCGTATACCACGAAAGTCGAATCTTTCCGAACCAAACCCAAACAAACGTAACGCAGCCGAACGTACCCTAACTCGACCTAGCGGGACGAGACCGCTATTATTGGCCTCCCCAGAGTCGAGCTGAGTACAGTAGTGAAACGTGGAGCGTAGAAATTCATCGAATGGAAGTGTATAGCACGAAAGTCAAAGCTATCCTATCTTAACCTATCCAAACCTAATATAACCTAACGCAACATCACTTAGCCTGGCGTGTCGCGACCATGATTCCTGGCGTTCCCAGACATAAGCAGAGTGTGATAGCGCACAGGACACTACAGAAGTCCACAGAATGGCGGAACGAAGCTAAAAATTCGAAGCTACCCTATGCTAACGTAACCAAGCGTAGGAGAGCCAAACGTAACATGACTCAGCATGTCGCGCCACTACCACTGTTTCTGGCCTCCCCAAAGTCGGGCAGATGCTAGAGGAGCAAAACCGTGCACAAATA
>NW_016913873.1:0-37061 GCF_001483705.2 Eufriesea mexicana | reverse complement strand
ATGCACAGTATTGAATTTTCAGCAACATAAATTAATTACGAACCTAGTATTAACCATACTATTAGAGCTTTTATCGTACGCGGTGCCGTACTAGTGGCAATGAAAACGTTGGCAAGGACGAGATAGAAACCGCGTTTCCGCGACGCCTGGCAAAATATGTTACATTAAGCACAATTATATAATACTTAATCTTCGTGGGCTGTGAGTAATTCAATCCTCGACGCCTCACGGGAATGACGTAGTTTCGATCACCTCAGAGGGACGAGTCAGACAGCAATTAATGTCACTATGCCTCTCCTTTGTTCCAATAGCCGAGAGCGCTTTCTGAGACACTTTCACTAAGTTTAAGACCATTGCGTTAGGCTGGATAACACAAAAAACACGCGAAAAGCCGATTATTGTAAAGGTTGGTATTAGCGTAACAAAAACTTTATTAAAATTAGGAACCACGACCTACGAATTTCAATTCCATTTCTGGTCCCTAGATTTAGACCTTCGTAGTCGGTTTTAATTGTTACGGAATTTAATCACGGCATTCCCTTGTTAATAATCATGTGTAGATTTTAGTATTTGTTATCCATAAAATCGTCACACACCTTCACCTTCTAACCTATGAAGCTCAATTAATGTAGATTTTCAATGGCACAAGTATTCATCATACCATTACGCGAACCTGCATTATACATCATAGCCTCCGCCACACTCGTGTGGCAAAACTACGCGCTTCGTATGACTGTCCGAATTTGAAACTTGTACAGTGAACGTGTTAAACGGATTTGACAATCCATTTAACAATTTCGATGCATGTTTTCGAATTAATCAGCGAACACTAAGTTTAGCATAATTCTTAATACTTGCCGAACGCTATATTTCGAGGCAAAGGTATCTCTGCTTTCATTTCATGTTCCTAAACCAATTACCCATTATAAATCCTGGAACTATACTTCATTCTTCGCTGAATCTGACAAGATAAATCATTTCTATTAATTTATATTTATAAATTAATTACCTGATATACTCCGTCAAAAACACTCACTCGTACTCCCTACAGACTCCATAGATAGTTCACCAATGACAAGAACAATAAAACACATATAAACGGTACAGCTATCAATGGGGACAAGGTGAATTGGTATAGATACACTGTCTTAGCAATTGCCGATGGTATGCAGTTGCTTATTGCAAAATAAACGCAGTAACGCACATTTTCCATCCTGCGGACGTAGCCTTTCGAAGGTTACCGGGAGAACGAGGGTCGAATATTCAGTGCCCAGGTCTGTGGGGAATCCATGGGTAACGCGTTGGACTATTAGCATGAGCATATATGGTCATGCAAACCTTTAGTTGGGATCGAAGGAAATTGCCGTTTAATAGAGATGTAGAGTTAAGTGTCGAACTCCAACTGGTTCGTAATACTGCAATACTGTGTTCAGCGTTGCAGTAAACCGAGTAATAATTCGTAACAATACTGCCATTCTCAAATATTTATGTTGTTGTTGCCAATAAATATAACCACTGTTCAACATCTGTATTAATATCGATCTTTATTCCATCGCGATCTCAGTTGTGTATGCTCCTATAATTTCATTATACCCATTTAAACCTTTGCGATCGAGGGGCGCACTTCAATCGCCATTTGATAAAACTTTGAAGCTCGATATTCATAAACATGTCAAAATCCAAATATTGTAACGGTGTGCGAGGTATTGAAATCGAATAACCCTACGTTCTAATTACCATACGATTTCTTATACCTGCTCCGTAAGTTATCCTTTGCGTGGTAATGGAAGGTCTTTGAAATTCTGTCCGTCCTTGGCCAAAAGTTCGTACAGTGTAAATGCTTAATTGTTGTCAATAGTGTATATGATATTTAAGCACCCGCTACAGGTTGATGGTTCTAATATTAACAATGTATTTTAGTCAGTCAACAATTCCAAGTTCTTGAGCAAACACATAATTTCTATATCCTTGTCATCCTTCAACCTATCTACAACTCTGACCAATACCCTTCTCGTATTTTCAGGTAAGGCATACCTCAGATATTTGGTGAAACGTAACCTGCCTTCTAATTTTCACCAGTTTCCAGAAAAACTGTTGGAAAACTTGCAACAATCTTTGTTTGAGTTTCGAAGATAGACGGAACTAGAAAGTTAAACTTGGAAAACAGCAGTAGGAGTGTGAGAAAGCAGAGAGGTTGCGAAGATACACCCTAGCACGTATGTGGATTAAAGGCGAGAATATGCTTTGTAAGCAAGAGGTGGCCAGGAATCTTGATTACAAAACGAATACTCCTCACCTTCAGCAAACATGGACTCTAAAATAGTTTGACTGAAGTACGTCCATCACTTGCTTGCTATGGCACCTGAGGATTACCTCCCAGATATATTCCTAACCACACCATATACATTATCAAGCTTGATACATTTCTCAACTTCCACAGTGCCGCGATATCACAGCTCCCTCTAAATTCCTCAGAGACCAAAGGGATGTCCGCTCCATCTTCCATCTTTTCTTCGAAAATTTCACATTTCCTCCCTCTCCACAACCTCACTGCTGTATTTATGACTATGATGACTTCTGCCGTACCAAATCGATCGATATTTCGACACCAACGTGTCTGGAGTTCACCGACAGATGACGCACCGGCTCGGAAAGGTTCTTAGAATGGATGGAACTTAGATGAAGCGTAATATCTGAACGAGTGCGTCGTTACTCACGAGAGACGCGGTGTCGGCCAAAATAAGCTGAAGTTCACCGGCATAAATACAGCTTTCCCTTCTTCCGCGCAGCCTCCACACGCAGGATACTTTTCCACACTTTCATTCCCCCTCTCCTGATCCGTGCTTTTTCCACTTCGAATTGACGTAGCCGGGCTCGTCGGGGGTGGCTTGATCGACGTGCTTCCGGACGGAGCTACATCTAAAAGCGTCCACCGATTGCACCATTGACGACAGTAATGAGACAGGGCCCAGAGAGAATATGCTAGATATTTTAGACACGGAGGACTTTATCCCAGGACCTGTTTCCTGTCGTTCAGCTACGATTTTAACAAGACGTTTGGTGACTTCAGTAGCGAATTCTGGTAAAGGTTTGCTTGTAACATTGCCGAATATCGCGAAGATATTATTGGTCATTTTCGGTAGAGAATTGTTTAGAATTTTGCCGTACACCTTGGTTAATTAATTGGAAATCTTTGTATGATGTTGGTTCAAAGTCAGGCCTCAATACTTTAGTGAAACATTGATATTCACTGATGTAATGGCCATTGTAGGGAATATACCTAATTTGCTATTTATTGCACTTTTGAAGCTTTGAAACTATTATTTCCGTTAAAATAGTTACGTATAGAGGAATTAATATTACGAGACATTCAACTCGCTTGTTTGAATATATTCGTGCGCGTTTGATGGCACGTTTTAAACGAATTCTGGCAATAATTAGATATCGAGTACGCTATTGATTCGATGGCATACAGGCTCGAACGCTTTACACGCAATCTGCACTTACACGTGGGTCGTATTGCTTTCAGCGAAAAAAATGAACTGCACTTATTGGGTATGATTATGTAAACGATTGACCTATATTTTTAGGAGACCATGCTTCTACCTATGTTTAAAGCGAATTCTCAGTTCACGGGTATAAGCCAAGCTTCGCTGCATCAGTTTTGGAATCAACTTAATTTCAATTTTAAGCAGAGTAAATCATTATTTGGAAGCGAAACATTTTGCTTCTATGCCACTAGCAATCGGAATAATTATAGTTTTTAACGCACGTTCAATATTTACATATATCGAAGTCAGAATATTGTTAAAAGATGTTTAATGATCAATAACGACATTAAATCGACTAACAATTTTAATTTCAACGTGTATAATATATTGTATTTGTGCGAGGATTAATTTGTAACTTAGAATATGTTTCCCGCCTTCATACGAAAAATAGTTATCTACCTTTAGAAGTAGTCTCTAGCGTTATCTTCACAAAATAGCGGTCTATCGGCTAATGCTATGAAGAGTATGAATCGCAGAGGATATTATATTTAATTACTAATAACCATGGTTAATTAATCCATCTATAACCACAAGGCTTCAAATAAATTTGGTTTCTAAACCTGTAGAGTGCACTAACTTCGGTGGTCAGTCATCCAGCGTTTACCCCAGTGCAACAAAAGTCTTAGGTAATGTTATACGTAATATCATATTATTAACGCGAGGCTGCGTTAATTTATTTTACGTAGGAAGCACGTAGTGAAGGATTTTAGAGGCATAATAGGCAATATTACAATTTTCACATTACTCCTCATTTCATTCCTTCTGTCGCCAAAATATCATTCTGAATTTCATTTTCGTATGTACGTGCGAAAATCACTATACTAAGTCCATCAAGCTTCATTTCTTAAAAGGCATAATCTAATGGAAGCAACTTATGCCATACTTATTCCAGTATGATATCGAATTTTCGTTCCTATAAAATATTCACAAATTATCTACTTAAATCACTACTCAAAATGACGACAAGTATAATCTTTCACGTTTTCGTATTCACCAATAGCACTTTCACGCGCTTCGTTACCAAATTCGTATTAACGCCAACGCATAATAAAATCCTTGCAAAAGGAGACGGAAGAACCGTTCTATCCGTTCACGTGTATGCATGTGCACATCGAATCTCGTGATTCGCTTTGGAGAAGCTGCGTCACGAGTACCAGCCATGGCCATGTGGTTGCAAAGGGAAAAAGGGAGGGAGAGAAAGGGAGGACTGAAAGAAATGCACGGTATTGCGGAAGGGTGAGAAATATCACTCACACGTATACATATACAGGGGAATCGAAGGAATGAGCGCAGTCGTTGGTCCAGCTTGGCCCATACTACGAAACTGGAGTCGTTAATACTTCATTAGGATTTGTTTATCATCCTCCACACCGATCAACCGTGTACCATTCTTATTTCATCCACACCGCCTCGAATACTACAGCCAAAGTTTCATTGCACGAATTCCTGCACGGAGATTGTTTCTTCATACTAGAAATATTTTCAATTCTATTAGCTGGCGTAATTCGTGTGACAGAGGTCTGTTCCTCTAGCTTATATCGTTTCCAAAAATTTCGTGACTGAATTTGAATACACGTGACCGTGGGCAATCATGTATGGCAGATTTGTGGCTGTTTATGAAATTCATTGCAGTAAAGGTATTTTGTTTTCATTCTTTATTTGTGTATATATTGAAAGAAAGTTTGCTGCTCAAATTTTCCTGTATAATTTAATAGTTGTAGCATATGTTGTGAAATCGGTCTACTCCGGAGCCAGGTTAAAGAGACAGGCACGTTGAACTAAGGAGAAGTCCAATATTTACAAATTATTGAAAGCAGACTATAAGGGAAGAGAAGTAAACCTGTTGTGAAATGAAGCACTTAATGAAGCTTTTTGTAAGTAGAATATTACCGATATATGGATTTCAGGTTGAATCCAAACTATCACCTCCGAATTAATTCGGATATTACAGGAACATTCTGTTGTAGTTTAAAAAATAGATGGAGAATGCATTGTTCTACTAAATTTAAAGTACGTTCATTCTTAAATAATGGAATTACATGTTCTTCAATACTTCATACAAATCTACATACTATATTATACAAGTCTAATCTAAGTTATGTGCTTCACTCTCACGAACATCTCGACTGTAGTCTATGTCATCCTATATATTTAATATTAACGAGAAATGTCATTTCACGGTATTAACTAAATCTTTCCTTTCCACGAAAATATTCCTACTACAAATTTACAGATCGACATCCTTCTGTGGCCTCTGCACATATAAATTGGGGTAAAATTAAATACCAATTATGCGGAAATAGGCACTGCAAAGTTTGTCTTAATTCAATCATTCATCTATATTTAAATTATCGTATCAGACAAAACAAGCGACGGAATTATTCATAGGGTACCTATATAGAGCGAAAGTAATAACTATAATTCAATACCATTTGCACCCTGCACCTACTCATAGACTTCCACTTTGGACACAAAGGGTGTCGAAATTCTTCATGAAATAACACAGCTGCAGCTACACTATGCGACAAGGTGATAGTCCACATCATAATTTTCAGTGCTTTTCGAATAAACTCAGAGCGGTATATCTTGGTAAGAAAAATATTTCTATTATAAATAAATTTGACTCACGGGGTAACGTTTGCGATACAGAAAGCAATTGATAAGAACTTTGAAGGTACTGTCACTATTTTCAGAATATAATTTACGGATAGCCATAATGTTATAAAAAATTAATTCCTTCCATTTATGTGTTCCCTAAACGTGACATGGGAAACAGTATTTGCTCCTAGATCCGTATTTACCGCATTAAATTATAGAAGATTTTATGGGAGACTTTTTAAAGTCACATCCTCTTTGCTATGTCTCTTTCCGTCACATTGGCCATGCAGAATTACGTTCCAGCAATTCTTCACATAAACCGGTGAAACTGGTAGAAAGGATTGCAGGCGGTAATTAATGTTCGTTTTCGGTGCTATGGATTGAAGTCTCTACGTGAATGCGTATGTGACATGTGCGCAGAATGAATTTCGATGTATGGACCATAGAGACCTGCAGGATGTGCTGTTATTTCATCGCGTACGGTACGATAACGTCTATCCCAAGTCAAGACTACTTCCTCCCAAGTTTTCAACAACCACAGCCCGGAATAGAGCAATTCATCAAGACGAGTACAAAATTTGACCTTCATAGAGATTTCACGTGCCTTCCAGTTGCCTGAGTCCGCCTTAATTTCTCCGCGCCCACGGCACGATAGCGATGAAGAATGCAGTTCAGAACGTGTCCATCAAGTTCTAATTAATTGACTGAACTGATTTGTTCGGGATATTCTTAAGTCGAAGGAGCTGTAATCATGTTTCTAGAAAGAACGCATAACGGAACGGCGAGCGGTTTTAGGGAATGGAACGAGGAAAGTGGAGGCTAGAAGACGATGCTGATGGAAAGGGGCTCGGATGAAAAGAGAAGGACCTGTGCGCCCTATGTCTGTCCGCCATTTCGCACTTTTAACCTCTATGTTTTCTGGATCATCAGGTATGAGGCTTACCGATTCTTCTCTACATAATCGGGTGCAAGGAAGGGAAGTGCACTTCCTAAGCAGTAGTGGAGTGGAAAGGGTTGAGCTTGAGTGGTGGAATTATGTTATCGATTAGTTTGAGCGTTTGCAGCGCTTTGGATTTTAAAAACGAGTTTTATGGGTATTACGTAATAGCACTAAGGATATTCTGTTCATCAGTGGGTCACCTAATTCAACAAACTAACCACGTCATGTTTGCAAACGACGTGAATATAAAAGATATGTGGCTACCAACGGTATTACGCATACGCTACTTGAAGAACACCAACACAAGTCTTATATCGGACGAAGTACAAACCGCCGAACCTTGGAATTAATTTAATCAAGTAATTAATTAATTTGATTGCAAGGATGATTGAAATTTGCCAACTGTTTAATGTTATGGATGTGGTAAATTATCATAATAAACACTATTATCATTCGCTATATTCTTGACTAACGACGATTATAATAGTTGGCAGTATCTTGGTTGAGGTACTGTGCTCCTTTTGTTAAATGCATGTCCACATTTTCTTTACACAATTACACTAATTTCGCCACCTACGCCTAAAGAAGAAATATTAGTGCAATTTCCCTTGACCTACGCATTAAGCGAATTGCCATAAGCATTCTGTACGAACTTTGGATTAGGTAGCGTCCATTCCTGACTCAATTATGTTAAAAGCTCTACCCTCCGATTTCCATCCTTCATGTCACAACCAACAAATCGAAATCTAAACAAACGTTACTGGTCCTTCCCCACGTACTCTAAACAAAGCGGAGCAAAGCAGAGAGCGTGAGAGCGCTGCAGATGGCAGCAGACCGCAGTATGGCGTCGGATACAACCGAATAACACAGATTACCAGAGTTTTGGGCAGGAGTGCTCCGAATATAAACACCACAAAGTCAAAGGGAATGATTGCGCGGCAGATCGCAGCGGGGTGTAGCAGAGTCCAAAGGAGCACAATATAACGCAGGACACCACGGGATATAACCTAATAACACTGGTTCCGCTACCAACACTATGCCTTACGAGAATAACACTAAACCTAAGCGTAGTAAGGCACAGCGGAACGTAATAGGGTACCTCAATGCGCCGAACATCAACGAATAGCAGATGTTAGCAGAGACTCCCAACTTAATCCATCCGAGCATAGCCTAATATATTCCAACCATAGCAGAACTACGCAGAGAGCAGGAAAGCGCATCAGATTACGGCAGAACACAGTGAAGCGCCGTATATCGCCGAAGAGCAGCCAATAGCACAAATTCCGAACATAAGCCAACATAACATATCCGAACCTTTCATACCCTGGCAGAGCGTATGCCAGCGCAGAAGGCATGAGTGAAGCGCAGAATACATTGGGTAGCAGCGAAAAATGCATATTCGGGACCCAACCTAACATGAACAATCCAAACCTGGCATAACATATGCTCAGGTACAACACTTTCCTAACCCAAATGTAGTCGGGGTCAGCAGAACGCAGGGCAACGAAGCAGATACCAGGAGAGCACAGCAATGCGTCAAATGCCATAGGATACTAGCGAAAAGCACAGATACAAGACCCAAGCTAACCTAACCTAGTCCATTCGTAATTGAATACATCATTGTGCAGTTGTGTACAGCAGAGCATAGCACAGCAGGTTAAACATACGTATACCTTTGGTGGCAGCGCATAGCACAAATTAAATTCCTAACGTTATCCATCGTTGCACCACCTAACCATACCACAGTAGAGCATATCCGCGGGAAACGTAGCACAGCGGAAGAGAGCATCGTATCGCAGTGAATAAAGCAGACTCATGTCTTATCCCAATCTGACCTAACATTATGAACTCTATCCTCCCAAACATGTCCATAGCGTACCATTGAAGTGAGCACCAAAGTGCTGCAAAGCGCAGCAGAGTATACATATGCGCTAAATACAAATGAATAGCAACATTGCCAATAGATTAACCTATACACAGATCACTAAACACAATAGCAATTTCAGTATGATCAAAGGATAGATCAATTATGGCTGGAGATAATAGCATGTGAATTTACAGTACTGGCTGTAGCCATCTAGACAAGTATTATGTGCGTTACTGCGGCCCGCCAGCTGGCGACCGCGCCATACCTCGAGCTAATGCTGTACAACGGCTTCGCTGAAAAGATGATATTGTACTTCCTGGCGTCACCGCTCCAGGGGAACACGTGCGTAGGAGTTGATCACGCGGCTTGGAAGGACCCTGCCCTCACCGTTTAAGGATCATGGGACAAGTTGGACCTACCCTTGCGGGAAGCAGCTCACTTGGCCGTGTGTGCGGGTTGTCTAGCAGCACGCAGCCTCGTTACCAGCGGGGGCCACGTGGAGGCGGAGCTGCCAGCTTTCGCTCGGTCCCAGCAGGATGGCGTGTGCCGATATACCTGCACCGTCCCGGTATCCGTCTCTGGATGCCGTCTGCGGTGATGGTCAAGGGTGCCTTACCTCCCTTCCCTTGCTGTTGTTTTCCTCCGGTGCTTCTCGTGGTCATCCTGTCTGGCCATCGTCATCGTATGTCCAAGTTGGCTGCTTCCTCCTTAGCAGCGGTCGGTCCTGTTCCGGTTGGGTCCTGCTTGTGCCAGCCTTGTGCTTCTCCTTAGTCCTCTGCTTCTAATTCCTTCTTCTTCTTCCACACCATGCCTTCTCCCTCCGCCACCACGTTCTCCTCTTGAAGTTGTTCCCTCTCTTTTACGTTTACGACTAGAGATATTTGCAACTGACATTACAGTGATTAGTGCAACCTTAACCACAGCACTGTAGCCTATGTAATTCTTTGATGAGTGATGTTAATGCCAAAGCAATTCCAGAATGGCTATATGCAGATACATCGTCCTTCGAGATATTAACAATTGACAACAGAGTACTGAGCACATCCTTCCTCATGGTAACATAGCCGTTGGATTGCTTCGTCCACTGATGATGCATATTCCAATGCAACTCAGGAATAACCAACGTATAGTACAGTTAAGGCTAGAGACACGTCCAATTGACAGTACGGTACATAGTGCATACACTAGCAGAGCAGAGTAGCCGTTGGATTATTCTGTTCATTGATGAATGAAATTGCATAGCAATTCTAGAATGTCAAAGGGCAGATCCATTATCGCTCGAGATACTAACAACTGTCAATATAGTACAGAGTACAACAGAGTACAACGTAACAAAAGTGTAGCCGTTGGATTAATTCATTCACAGATGAGTTAAATTCCGTAAGAATTCTGGTATATTCAATGCGTATTTCGGTTATACCTACAGATGTAAGCATCTTATGGCTCTGTACAGAGTACGTCCTCCAACTGATCACAGTAGCCGTTGTGTTCATCAGTTCAATGGCGACTTCAATTCTATAGTAATTCTATATTCCTGAAAGTATAAGCCAGTCGTATTCCGAGATACTAACCATAGACAATACCGTAGCGATTGCAGCCATTAAAGCGGAATGGCAGCCACTGTGCCGACCTACTCTAAGGTGATATAAGTAATATGGCTATAGTAGAATTATCACGGGGTACATGAATTGTCGCTAAGTAGATTGGCAATTGGAAATAAAGCACCGAATATAGCAATCTATACACGCAGGCCCTCGCCAGGATCAAAAGGATTTATTTGTCCAGTCATCACCTCACTTCTTCACCAATTCTGGAATGATTGAGGTATAGATTAATTACCGCGAGAAATATTGACAGTTCACAATTTAGCACAGAATGCAGTAATCATGAAGCAACTATAGATTTTGGATCAATCTATTTTGAACGATTTAACCCTCTGGGTATGAAGGAATGCGCCGCAGTTGTGCGACCGTGGTGCGCGGATTATCTCCACAAGGGTGGCAGCACGGTACTGCATCATCAGCCGCGAAGGCGCGATAGCCTGAACTAATCCTCGGCCGAAAGCCTATTTTGACAGTATCTCATCTCGCGGATAAGACGGAAAAGCAAACAAGACGGCCATGACGCTTAACCCTTTGAAATCAAATTTATTTGCGCACAGTGTATTAATTAAGGTAAGTGGCATTGATACAAATAATTTTCTCCATTATCACAAACTTAGAATGGATAATGAAATTATTAGTATAAAACAATAAATGACAAAGTTAGCAGTGTTACTTCGTGTGACAGTTCACATATATATGTACAGTCTGTCCCAAACAAAGGGATGAACGGTACACCGGAATCGTCATTTCACTGATTAATATATATAAAGCAGGAATTAGAACAGCCCGAATGTTAAACAGGGGACGATACAGTAATGCGTACTATAGAGAGTATTCATATCCACATAACCTACCATGACTGGCGATCTGAGGATTTGCTTCGATTACAACCAAAGAGTGCTTCGTCGGCGCCGCCGGTTGGTGACGGTGGGGCCCACAGGGCTTTCCGTGTATACCGCCAAAAGGCCACGGTAGTACACAGACGACGTTTCAAGGCCGCCGCCAACTGACGGCAGTAACACACGAAGCGTTCCGTGGACGCCGCCTTGTGGCGTCACTGGTACCGAAAGGCTTAAATTCAGTAGCAATCCTAGAGTGACAATAGCAATATTAACTATCGCTCGAGATAGTAAGCTTTGACAATGCAGTACTGCGTACAGCAATTAACGGAGTATTGTATCCGATGAATATACATATATATGCATTCATGGTTTACATTTTGTAGCAATACTAGGATGACAGAGGGAACGTCAATTATCTCTCGACTCAGTAAGCATTAACAATCAAGTGCACTGTACATCCACCACCGCAACAAATGTAGCAGTTGTTTCAGCTTTGTTCACAAGTGACTTAAATTCAACAGCCATTCTGGTATAATAAATGCATAGATCAGTTGCGGCTATAGACATTTTCAACTTACAGTACAGTACTGTGTACACCGACCAATAGAGCACGGCAGCCGTTGCATTCATCGGTTCACTGATGTTTTAAATGCGACAGGATTCCCACTATAATCGAATATTGTGTCAACTGTATTTAGAGATAGTGACTACTGAAAAAACAAAAATGGGTATATCAAGTTTCGTATTACTACAGCCACACTATCATACCATTCTATGATAATATGGGTTATATTGCTGTTTTAGAAAGATCACGGAATATTTTAAATAACGTGAAGGATATTGGCAATTGAAAATGCTGTACTGACTGTAGCAATATGTAAAACTGTATATACGTTGTACTAATCAATTAACTGAGCACCTAATTTTTTCAGCAATTGTAGAATGATTAGTGGAGAGAGAAATTGTCCCGGGAGACATTGACATATGTCAATACACTACAGAGTACAGCAAGCAAGGGAGCACTGAACCAGTCTTATTAACATGTTCACTGATGTTTTATATTCCATAGCAGTCCTAGAGTGACAAAAGTGAGTTCCATTATCGCTCGAGATGTTAGCAAGTGGCAACACAGTACTGAGTACAGCCAAAGTCACAATTCTGTAGCCGTTGGGCTAATTTGTTCACTGATTATTTAAATTCCACAGCAATTCTGGCATAACCAATATATTGACCAGTTATGTCTAGAGTCGCATACAATTGGCAGTACGGCGCTTATTATATCCACCAACAGAGCTCTGTAACAGTTACACTAATCTGTTCATTGATGACATAATCCGCACAGCAATTGAAGAAAGATCAATGGATAGATCAAATATATGTACTGCTGTTGGCAAATAACAAGAGTTCCGAGCTTATCGATCTAAACATTAATATGGCCATTGAAATAGTCTGTCCGCTGATCATTTAAGTTCTTTAGCGGGTTTAGAATGATAGATGTATATGACAATTTTCGCTGGAGACATTGACATATGTCGATACAGTACTGAGTGTATGTGTATGTGTTGTACTGTAGCCGCTGGATTAATTCCTTCACTGATGATTTAGAGTCATCAATATTGCCTGGATAATCAATTTACAGAACAGATATGGCCTGAGGTACTTATAGTAAACATTACAGTACTTAGTTCATCCACCAACATGACACTGTAGCGACTTGATAAATATGCTCACTGATGAATTAAATTCCACAGTTTTTCTGGTATAATCAATGTATAGGTCAGTTATTGCTAGAGATATTTATAGTTTTCAGTACTGTGCTTAGTACATCCGCCAACTGATCACACTTGTCGTTGCAATAATCTGTTCACTGATGATAAAATCTGCTCAGCGACTGCAGGATTATCAGTCGATTGATCGTGTATCGGTGGCGATACGGACAAATGACATTGCAGAACAGATTGTAGCTGTCCTTGCACTGCTATATCACTTGAGTCAATGTATTAGCTGTACTGGCATGTTCTTCTGCAACTGTGGAATTGGCAATGGTTAGAGCAATCATCGCTGGAGGCGTTGACATATGCCAACATAGTACAGAGTACGGCCATCATCACAGTAGTGTAGCCGTTGCATTAATCTGCACAATGAAGATTTAAATTAGATAGCAATCATAGAATTACAAGAGGCAGATTCAGAGACGCTCGATATGCATACAAAGGACAGCAAGGTATTGGCTACTGATATCATGACGGTATTGTAACCGCTGGATCGATTCGTCTGCTTATGATTTAAGCTCTATGGCAATTCTAGAATGTACAATGAATAGATAGAACATCGTTAGCGTAATTGAAAGACGACAAGATTTTACTGGGTTTAGCCACCTACAGGATACTATATCCACTGAAATAGTCTGCTCGCTGATCATCCACGTACTTTAGTAACTGTAGAATTATCAATGAATATAGCAATTGCCGCTGGAGGAATTGACACATATCAGTATATTACTGAGTGTAGCCATTAGTTGCGCACTGTAGTCGATTGGATAGTTTGTCCACTGATGATTTAACTTCGAGAGCAATTCTAGGGTGACAGAAGGCAGTTCCACTATCGCTCGAGACACTAACAATCTACAAAACCGTACTCATTAGCGCCATGATTAAAGCACTCTTGCCATTGGATTGATTTGTTCATTGATGGTAGAAATTCCACATCCATTCCTGCCTAGTTCATGTATAAATCTGCCGTAGCTTGGTATATTTATAATTGACAGTATGGTACCTATTGCATCCGCCAGCAAAGCATTATAGACGTTGGGTTAAGCTGTTCAATGATGAATTATATGCTATATCAATTCTAGAGCGACAAAAGGCAGTTCCATTGGTGCTCGTGGTATTAGCAACAGGCAAAACAGAACATAGTGCAGTCATCATCACTGTACTGCAGACTTTCCATTAATTTCATCACTGATGATTTAAGTTCCACAGCAGTTTAGCATAAACAATGCCTAGATCAGTTTTGGCTTGACATTTTCGCAATTGGCAGTTCGGCAATTAGTACATCCACAAGCAGAGCACTACAGCCGTCGGATGAACCTGTCCACTAAGCATTTGGTCTCCATAGCAGTTCTAGAATGATCAACTGATAGGTAACTTATTGGAAGTGGTATTAATAAGTACCTGTGTAGAAGTGGGTGTGTCCGTTTACACAATACTAGAGCGATTGCGTTCTTCTGTCCGCTGATCACATAAGTCCTTTCGCATTTGTAGAATGATGAATGGACAGGGCATTATTCGCTAGAGTCGTTGACATATATCAATACCGTACTGTGTATAGCCGTCATAACATTACAGTAGCTGTTAGATTAATTCCTTCAATGATGACTTAAATTCCACAGAAGTACCAGGATAAATAATGTATAGAACAGTTATGACTTGAGACATTTACATTTAGCATTAACGTACTTAGTACATGCACAAACAGAGCACTGTACCTCTCGGAATAATCTGTTCACTGATTGCTGGAATGCCATAGCAACTCCAGAATGACATGGAACGAATGCACTATAACTCGAGATATTAACTATTGCTAACACAGTGCTGAGTCCAGCTACCATTACTGTGCATTAGGAGTTCGATTAATGTGTTCATTGATGACTGAAAGCCCTCTGCCATTCTGGATGAGTGAAAGCATAGACCACTTATGTCTTAAGGTATTTACAGTTGTCGGGATTGTAATTAATTCATCCACGGACGGAGCACTGTAGCTGTAGGTTAATCAGTTGTCTGATGATACAAATACAATTTCAACGCTAGAGTCATCAGTGGATAGTACGAATATCAGTTGTGACGCTGATGAATGGCATTGGAGTACCGAGTGTTGCCATCAACACAATTGTATAGCACTTACATTGACATGTTCGCTGATGATTGAAATTCTATAAACGTTGTAGAAAGACAAAAGGGTGATCAATTTTGGGTGGAGGTGATAACTAGCAACTCAGAACTGAGTACAGCCATCATGATAGTGACGTAGCAGTTGTACAAATTTGTTCACTGATGATTGAATTCCCAGCAAATCTAGTAGAATCAACATGTACGTGGTACGGCTAGAGATATTTACGGTTGACCGAACGCTACTTAGTACATAAAACATCAGAGCACTGTAGCCGCTGCATTAATCTGCTCACTGACGACTTAGGTTCTATAGAAATTCTAGAATAGCGGAAGACAGATCCATTACCTCGCGAGAACTTAGCTACTGTCAACAAAGTACAGAGAACAGCAATCATCACAGTAATGTAACGGTTGGATTAATCCATTCACTGATGACTGAAATTCCGTCGCAATTCTAGCATAATTTATGTATATATCAGTCACGACTAGTGATATTCCCAACTGTGATTACCGTAATTAGTACATCCTCGGACAGAGCACTATAGCCGTTTGATTAATCTGCTGTCTCATGATTTAAATTTTATAGCAATTCCAAGATGCCAAAAAGTAGTTCGAATATCTCTCTAGACATTAACTACTGACAGCACTTCACTGAGTGCAGCTATCTTCACAGTAATGTGGCCGCTGCATATATCTACTCGCTGATGATTGAATTCACAGCAATTCCCGATTTATCAATGTATAGGCTAGTTATAGCGAAACCAGTTGTTAGTATGGTTCTTAGAACATTCACCAACAAAGCGCTGCAGTCGTTGAATTAATCTGTTCACTCATGACTCATATTCCACAGCTATACTAGGATAATCAATGTGTAGTACTGCTATGGCTGCATATTTTGACATTTGGCAGTACCGTACTTAGTACATCCACGGATAGGGTACTTTAGCCGGTGGAATAGTCCGTTCACTGACGATTTAAACTCTGTGGCAGCTCTAGAATGATCAACGGATGGTGCAATTGTCGCAGGTGATATTCACATATGTCAATACAGTAGGGAGCATAGAAGTCTACATAATTCTAAAACTTGTGTACATCAGTGCATTAATGTGATGAGCCGTCTGCAGATTTCTACAGCTATGGCATTAGCCTACTCTCCGTTAATCTTAGTTATATCGTGATTTTATATGGATCAATCGATAGATCGGCTATTGCTAGGAATATATACAATCTTCAATGCAGTGCTGAGTACGGCCACCATCACTCTACTAAAGCTATTGGATTAATGTATACACTGATAACGTGAATTCCATGGCAATTCGAGAATTATTAATCGATAGATCAATTGCCGCTAGGAATATCAACGATTGACCGCACATTGCTTATTATAGTCACACCTGCAGTATCGTAGCGAACGAATTAGTTGCTTCAATGATCAGACAATTTCTAAGGCAATTCTAAAGTGATGAATGGACAGATGTATTATCGCCAGCGAGTTTACCAATTTCAAATGCAGTGCTGAGTATAGCCAAGAAGGTAGTACTATACCCACTCGTAGAAGCCATCGGCTGATCATAAAATTTCTGTGGTAGTTCCAGAATGATCAATGGGCGGATCAATTATCGGCAGAGATACTGACGATTGATAATGCAGTTATGAGTATAGCCACATGTCCTGTATTATAGCCAATGAATTGATACATCCATTCATCATGTAAATTCTATCGCAATAATAGAAGATCTATGGATAGCTCGATTATCTCATGAAATATTAACGATTGACTATACCGTGTCGAGTGCTGCCACATATACCGTACTACAGCCATGGAGTCAATCCATATAACGTTCATCTTATTCCTGCAGCAATTCTAGAATGATCAATGAATAGATGCATTATAGCAAGAGAAATTAACAACTGAAAAAAGAGTACTGTTCACAGCAATTCATGTAGTACCATAGCAGTTGGTACAAAGTATCCGCCTTAAATTCTGTAGCAATCCTAGAATGGGCAATAAATAGGTCAATTATCCCTAGTTATATTAAAAAACTGCCAATACAGGACAGAGTATATACCTCTACACAGATCTATAGTAATTGTATTTATTGATAAACTGAACATCTACATTCTAGAACAGCAATTCTAGAATGATCAATAGAAATATCAATTGTCGCCATAGATAATGTAAAATAACAATACAGTAAACAGAATAGCCGTATACAGAGCCCTATGTACATCTACGAAGTACTACATCCCCTGCGTTAACCTCATCACTGATCAAGTATGTTCTACACCAATTACACGATGAGCAATGGAGAGATAAGTTATTGGAAGTGATATTAAAAGTTAACTATAATGTAATGAGTATAGGCCTATAGGCAATTCTACAGAAATTTGTTTAATTTATTGACGGACCACTCAAATTTCATAGCAATTCAACAGTGATCAATGGATACATCAATGATTGCCAGATGTACAAACATTTGACAATAATTTACTGAGTATAGCAACGCAGTACTAATGCCATTGATGAAATACTTATGCAGATCGTCTTATTTATAAAGCAATTCGAAAATTATCAATGCATATACAAATAGTTGCTGGAGGCATTGGTAAATGGCAACGTAGAGCTAGCGGATTAATCTATTCGCTGATGATTTAGGGTGCATAGTAATTCTCTAAAGATAAATTCATAGATCAATTATCGCTTCATACATGCAAAATTGATAACGCAGTACTGGGTGTAGTTTTCTACATCCTGCTATATCCATTGGATAATTCCATAGACAGATCACCGAGTTTCCACAGAGATTCTAGATTTGTCAAAGGATAGATCAATTATGGCCGGAGCCATTTCCATTCGACAAAAGGGTTCTGAGTATAGCCATCAATGCAGAAATGTAGCCATTCGAATAATCTGTTCACTGATGATTTATATTATATTGCAGTTCCAGAATGACAAGAGACATATCACATGTCGCTCAAGATACTGACAATTTACCATACATTAGTAAGTATAGCATTCTATACTGTTCTATAGCCACTAGGCAAGCATAACCACTGATCAGCTGCACTACAAAGCAGTAAAGGATGATTAGTAAATGGATGCACTTTGGCTAGAGAGAACAATACTTCACCATGCGGTAATGTGTACAGTCATCAACATGTTACTACAGCGGTTGGAATTACCTATTCACTGATGGTTTCAATTTTATAGCAATTCTAGGATAATCTATGGACAGATCAGTAGTCGCTTGTGATATGGACAACTGGTAACGCAGTACATGGTGTAGAAGCCTACGCAGTTCTGTATCCATTGCATTAACCTAATCGCTGACTACATATGTTCCACAGAAGTTCTGGAACTTCCAATGGTTGGAAAAAATATCGGTATATATACTGATAAATTACAATAGAGTACAGAGTGTAGCCGTCCACACAATGATATGGACAGTGGATAAATCTATTGGCTGTAGATTTAAATTTCGCAGCAATCCTACAATGACAATAGAAAATCCGTTATCGCAAGGTAAGGTAACAACTGACCACAAGGCACTGCGTACAGCAATTGTCACAGTTTTTTACCCGCTGTATTAATTTGCTCACTGATGATCTAAATTCTATAGCAATTCTGGAATGACAAGGGACTAATCCATTATCGCCCAACATGTTAACAATTGACAAAAGTCACTGAGCACAGGAATCTACACAATACCATAGCCACTGAAAATTACCTGTTCGCTACTCTTCTACGCTCTTCTGGAATAATTGAGTGATAAATGAATGCAGCAAGTGTCGCTGGAGATAATGACATGTGACAATACATTTCTGAGTAAGCCCATCAACAGGACACTGCTGTCACAGTATTAATCTATTGACTGAATATTCGAATTCGAATGCAAATCTAGAATAACCAACGTATACATCACTTATCTCGCGAGACACATACAATTGGCATTACGGTGCTCAGTACATCCACCAACATAATACTGTCTGCGTTGGAATGGTCTGATCCATGTTAATCTATATCCTATAGCAATTCCATAATGATAGATGACATATTCATTATTGCACGAAATATTAACTTCTGACAGCACAGTACTGAGAACAGCCAACATCACCGGAGTGTAGCCTTTGGGTTGAACCGTTCATTAATGGCCTAAATTCCACAGCGATTCTAGAATAATCATTGAAAGCATTAGTTAACGTAAGAGGTAAATACTATTGACAGTGCGGTAGCTAGAACGCTCGCCAGCAATGCGCAGTAGTCGCTGGATCAATTTCTCCTCTGATGATTTACTTTCAACTGCAACTCTAGAATAATGAAGGTATGAAATGCTCATAGCTGGAGATATTAGCAATTGACAATAATGTACTGGGTATGGCCATCTACACAATCCCATGGCCATTGAATTAATCAGCTCGCTGATCATGAAGTTCTTTATCAATTGCCGAATGCTCAACTAATACCGCAATAGCCGCTAGTGAGATTGACAAAGATGTCGTAGCAGTACTGTGTGTAGCCATCAGAAGAATACTGTAGTCGTTGGCTTAGTTTGTTCACAGGATGATTTACATTCCACGGCATTTGCAGAATGAAAAATGGATACAGCAGCTACGGCTAGAGGTGTTTACTATTGAACACACGGTGCTTAGTAAATCCACCAAGAGAACAATGTAGCCGTTGGGTTAATTTGCTCACAGATGATCTATTCTCCACAGCTACTCTAGAGTAATGAATATATTGTACAGTTATGTCTAGAGATGTTTATATTTGGCTGTACGGTTATTGGTACATCTACCAGTAGAGCACAGTAGCCCTTGGTTTAATCTGATCAGTGGCGATCGAAATTCCATACCAATGCGAGAATATTTAAGGGCATATACATTATCGCACAGGATGTTATAAATTCGCCATATACAACTGAGAAAATTCATCAACACAGCACAGTAGCCGTTTGATTAATCTTTGCAATGACGCTCTAAACACAATAGCAATTCTAGAATGCCAAAAGCCAGATCGGTTATCGCTCGACAAATTGGCAAGTGGCAAAACAGTGCTGAATACAGCCATCATTAGTGTACAGCAGCCGTTGGAGTACTTTGTCCATTGATGGTTCAAGATCCGCAGCAAATCTACAATTATATATGTATAGCACAGTTATGGCTAGAGACATTCGCAACGGAGAGTGTAGTACTTGGTGCATCCACAAAAAGGGCACTGTTACCGTTGGATCAATATGTTCAGTCATGATTTAAATAATGAAGCAATCCTAAAGATTCAAACGACAGTTCCATTGTCGCGCGAGACATTAGCAATTGACAACGCAGTACTGCGTACAGCCATAATCATGGTACTGTAGCCGGTGGATTACTTTGTCCACTGATCTTGTATATTCCAAAGCAATTCTGGAATATTCAATGTATAGTACGGTCAAGGATAGAGATAGCTTGACAGTAACGTGCACTCTACATCTTCCAACAGAGCACTGTTGCCGCTGCATTAATTTGTTCAATGATGATTTATACTCTGTAGCAGATCTGGAATGACAAAGGACAGATCCACTATCGCTCGAGATGTAAACAATTGACAATAAGCTACTGAGTAGAGCCACCATTGCAGTAAAGTTGACGTTGGACTAGTTTATTCACTAATGACCTGAATTCGACAGCCATTCAAGGATAATGAACATATACATCAGTTATTGGTCGATATATTTGCTATCGTCAGTACGGTATTCAGTACACCCACCAGCAGAGAAACGTATCCGTTGTATTAGCCTGTTCACTGACGATTGGTATTCTACAGCATTCTTGTAATAGTCAGTGTATAAGTCAGATATATGTGGATATGATGACAATTGTCAGAGCGGTAGCTAGTAAAGCCACCAACAGGACACTGGAGTCGCTGAAGAAACCCGTACACTGAAAGATAGGACAGCATAGCATTTGTAGGACGATCAATGTTTAGATCAAATATCGGTACAGGCATTGAGAAAGTGAATACAGTACTGACTTTAGTCACCAATACTAAACACTAGCCGCTCAATTAATCTGTCCGCTTACCATCTAATTTCTCTCGAAGTTGTGGAATGGTCAATGGACAAAGCTATTCCCGCTTGAGAAATTGATGAATGCCAATACAGTATTGAGTGTAGCAATCGAGCGAGCACGGAAGCCGACAGACTAATCTGCTCACTGATGATTTAATTTATATAGTAATTCGGCATTGAAAAAAAAGCGAATCCAATATCGCTCCAGAAATTTACAATTGTCAACACAGTAATGAGTACAGCAACCATAACTCTCCTGTAACCATTGGAATGGTTTGTTTTCTGACTTCAATTCGACAGCATTTGTTTAATAATCAATGTATATATAAGTCACGGCTAGAGATAATTACAATTGCGTGTACGGAGCATATTAAATCCAGGGACACACCACTGCAATCCCATGTATTAATCAATTCGTTCATGATCTATATTCTATAACAATTTTGGAACGACAAAACGCATATCCATTATCCCTGGAGGAATTGACAGTCGACCACGTCGTACAGAGTACAGCCAACATCACAGTACTGTGGCCGTTGGATTAGTTTGTGCGTTTACGGTACAAATTCCAAAACAATTCACGAATAACCAATGCATATTACTGTTACGGATAGGGATATTTACAGATGGCAGTACGGTTCCTAACACACCCAACAAGAGAGCCATGTAGACATTAGAATAATTCGTCTAATGATGATTTAGGTTCCATAACTATTGTGGAATGAAAACACAGATCCACAATTCCCCGAGATATTTGCTACATCACGGCTCTGAGTACATCCATCTTCACAGTGCTGTAGTCCTTGATCTACTTTGACCACTGGTGGTCCATATTTGAAAGCAATTGTGGAATAATCAGTGTATCCCTGGTGATATTAACAGTTGTCAACACAGTACTGATTACGACAACTATCGCAGTACTGTAACCTATGCAGTAATCAGATCATTGACTATGCATATCCCAAAGCAATTCAAGAGGACCTATGTATAGCACGGTTATGGCTAGTAACACCTGCAATAGACAATACGGTGCTCAGAACATCCACCAGCAGATCTGTGCAGCCGTTGTAATAATATGTTCAACGACGGTTATGCTTTTGTATCTAATCTAGAGTGACAGCGATGTTATCCATTATACCTCGAGAAATATGCTATTGAAAACACATCACAGATTACAGAAATCATCACAGTGCCGTAGCCGTTGGATTAGTTTGTACATCGATGATATAAATTTATCCCAAAGCAATTCAAGAGGACCTATGTATAGCACGGTTATGGCTAGTAACACCTGCAATAGACAATACGGTGCTCAGAACATCCACCAGTAGAGCACTGCAGCCGCTGTATTTATCTGTTCAATGGTGATTTATGATTTATGGCAATTCAGCAATGGCAAAGGACATATCCTCTATCCCTCGAGGCATTAACAATTGAAAACCAGGTATTTAGTAGGGCATTCTTGCCGGTAGAGTAGAGCTTGAACTACTTTGTCCACTGATAATGTATATACCAATGCAAATCTGGAATAACCTGTATAAAGTGCTATAGCTGGCGATACCTGCAACAGGCAGTACGGTAATGAGTGAATCCACCTGTAAAGCAGTGTAGCCGTTGTATTAATCTGTTCAACGATGATATATGCTCTACAGCAGTTCTAGAAAAACTGCAGACATGTCCATTATCCCATGAGATATTAGCAATTGACAACACGATACACATGACTGCCAGAATCACAGTACTGTATCCGTTGGAATAATTCGGTCCTCGATTATATAAATTCCACAGCAATTCCTGAATAATCATTGCATGGTACGGATATGCATCGGTATATTTAAAATTTGCAGTGCGGTGTTTGTTACATCCACAGACGGAGCACTTTAGGCGTTGGACTAACATATTCATTGACAATTTGCACCACACGACGATTCTAGAATGATCAATGGATAGAATATATGTCGGTAAGGGTATAGGCAGTAGACAGAATAATACTGATTCTAGCCGTCGACACAATATTATAGCGATTGGATTAATCTGTTCGCTGATCATCTGGGTTCTTCAACAACTGTAGAGTGTTCAATGGATATAGTAATTTTCTACGGAGGCATTGGCATATGACAGAACAGTACGAAGTGCAGGTATGTAAAAGTTACCCTTGCCATTGCCATAATCTATTCGCTTGTCATCTACGTTCTTCAGTATATCTAGCTTTACCTTTGGTAGAGCAATTGACGCTAGAGGCATTGACTACTGACAACAGAGTGCGAGTATACCAATCTGCACATTAGTATAGCCATTGCACTTGTCCATTCGCTGAACGTATATATTCAACAGGAGTTGTTGAATAATCAATTGGTGGATCAACAAACACTTGAGATATTGGGGATTGACAGTAAGATATTGAGTGCAAACGTCAACACAGTGCTATGGCCGTTGGATTAACCTATACACTGATAAATTGGAATCTATAGCAACTCTACATTGTTAAAAGGTTAACATAACTACAAATGGAGATAATATCAATTGACAATGCACTACTGAGTACGCCCATGAAAACATTTCTACAGGCATTGCATTAACCTATACTATGTTCAGCCCAGTTATGTAACAATTCTAGACTGACCATTGAATACATCAATTATCGCTACAGGCACTGACAGTTGAAATCACGGTAGTGACCATAGCAACCTAAACAGTCCTACATCCATTGGATTAATCCATTCGCTGATTACCTACGTTTGACACCAGTACTATGAAGATCAATGGAACACATCAAGCATCGCTAGAGATACTGCCAAATGACACTAAAGTAACTGCGCTTAACCATCTACACATTACTGCAGCCATTGGATTAGTCCGTGCAGTGATCAAATAATTGCTACACCAACACTAGAACGGCCAATGGACGGATCAATTAACAATAGAGATATTGACAATTGGCAATGAGCTGTTAAAAATAGCAATGATTACGTTCCTACAGCCATTGTATGAACCAATCCTTTGGTCATGTATACTATACCACGTTTCTAGAAGTATTATTGAACAGATAAATCATCTCACTGTATAGTGACAATTGACAACACAGTAACGAGTAAAGCCATCAATACATTTCGACAGCCATTGTATAAACCTATTATGTGATCATCCACGTTATATCTTAGTTCATAGACGACCAATGCATAGAAAAATTATCGGTAGTAATATTGACTGATTTATGCCATTTATACAATACCATAGCCATTGAATTAGTCACTTCGCCATTCAAACAAGCAATTCAGCAAGAGTAGAATGAGCAATGGATAGAGCAATTGAATCGATAGGCACAGACGAATGTCAATACACCACTGAGTATAGCCATCAATTAGTCAATGTATCCGTTTGGTTAATCTGGTCACTTGTAGACCAAATGATACAGCAATTATAGATTGTCGAACGAAACATCCATCATTGCCCGAGATATTTACTAGTGATATAATAGTACAGTGCACATGAATCATGCCAGTACTGCAGCCATTGCATTAATTTGCTCACTGATGGTTTAGCTACTATAGAAATTCCAAACTGATCAGTCGATAGATTATGTCTCGGTAGTGATATTGAAAACTGACTATACAGTACTTACTGTAGGCATATGCGCAGTACAATAGCCATTGAAATAATCCATCATTTGACCATCTAAGTCCATCAGCAATTGCAGAATGGTCTATGGACAGGGAAATTGCAGCGGGAGGGATAGGCATACGTCAATACAGAACTGAGTATAGTCATCGAGAGGATACTGTGGCCGTTTGATCAACAAGGTCACTGACACATTGAATTCTATAGCAATTCTAGAATGATAAAGGACATGTACATTGTCGCCCGAGACATTAAAAATTTATAAAGCTGTCCTGAGTAGTGCCACCATCGACTTCCTGCAGCCGCTGGATTAATTTGGTTGCTTAATTTGGTTAAAACACTGGCTACTTAATTGCACAGCAATCCTAGCATAGTCAATGTTCAGATCAGTTATGGCTAAAGACATTTACAACTGGCATTACGGTATTTAATACCCCCACCAGTAGGGCCCTGGAGCCCTTGAAATAATGTGATCACAGAAGATGTGCACTCTATAGCAGTTCTGGAATGATCTACGGGCATATGAAATATCGGTTGCACTATAGCCCAGGGCCAACGCAGTACTGAGTGTAGCGATATTTACAATAGTATAGCCGGGTAATGAATATGTTCGCTGATCGTGTAAGTTCTTCAGCAATTGAGGAATGATGAATGGACAGAGCAATTGTCGCTGCCCTCATTGACATATGTCACTACGCTACTTTGTGTAGCCATCAGCAGGGCCCTGCTGTCCTTTGTTCAATGAGTTCACTGACGATTTAAATTCTATAGCAATTCTGGAACGTCAAAGGACAGATCGACTATCGCTCTGGACATAAACAGCTGACAGCAGAGCACTGAATACAGCCATCATCACAGTACTGCAGTCGACTGATTAATTTGTTCTCTGATGATTTAGGATTTGCAAAATTTGGAGAATGATAAATGGATATATCAATTTTCGGTAGTGGTATCAACAACTGACATTACGAAACTGAGTGAAGCCAACTACTCGATACTGTAGCCATTGATGTAATACGTTCCCTGATCGTAGAATTTCTTCAGCATTTGTATAGTGATCAATGGATAGAGCAATTGTTGCTCGTGACACTGACTTTTATTAATACATTATTGAGGACGGCCATCAACAGAATACAGTAGCCAATGTATAAATCGGTTCACTGATAATGTCAGTTCCTCGGCAATTGTAGAATTATCAATGGATAAATCGTATATCGTTAGTGACATTAATAAATAGCAGTACAGTACCGATTGTAACCATCTACACGATACATTAGACAATGTATTAATCTGTACGCTGATATTCAATATCCTTCAGCAATTGTACAGTGATGAATGGATAGAGCAGTTGTCGTTGAAGGCATTGACATACGTCAATGCAGTACTGAGTATAGCCATCATCGGTGCACTGTAGCCATATGATTAATCTGCCCACTGGTGATATAAATTCAGCGGCAATTCTAGGTTCATCAATGTATGCATGTCTCATGTCTAGAAACATACATAGTTTACAGTACGGTACTCACTACATCCAGCAACAGAGTACTGTAGCCGTTGGAATAGTCTGTTCACTGATGATTTATTATCTATAGCAATTCTAGGGTGATCAACAGCTAGATGCACAAGCGCTTGGGACATAAACTGATGACAAAGCTGGTTGAGAGCAGCCATCTTCGCAGTACCGTAACCGTGGGGTAATTTGCACCCTGATGTCATGAATTCCGCAGCAATGCTAGAATAATTAATGTATAGTGCAACTGTCGCTATGGACATTGGCATATATCAGCACAGTACGAAGTATGGAAATCAAGGGAGCACTGTAGCCGTTTGATAAACCTGTTCAATGACGATTAAACCCTATAGCATATTCAGGATGGCAAGGACAAATACATTATCGCTCGAGGCGTTAACAACTGATAACGCAGTACTGAGTATTGCCATCATCACTGTCCTGAGCGCTTAGGTTAATCTGTACAATTATAATTTAGACTCTGTAGCAACTCTATGATGATGAAAGGGTAGAAAATATATATGTAGTGATTTTGACAAATGACCATACAGTACCGAGTGTTGCCATCTACACAGTAGTATATCCATTGAAATAATCTGTCCGCTGATAACCAAAGTTCCTTAGCAATTGTTGAATTATCACTGGACAGTGCACCTTTTGTCGAAGACATTGACATGTGTCAATACAGGACTGTGTATAGCCATTAAGTGGGCACTGTAGCCGTTGCATTGTGCTGCTTAAACGACGATGAAGTTTCTGCAGCAATTCTAGAGTGACTAAAGGCACATTCATTGTGGCACGAGGCATTAACACGTAACAAGTAGGTAGTGAGTGCAACCATCCCCACAGTACTGAAGCGGATCGATAAATTCATTCACTGATGATATATATTTCTCGTCAATTCTAGCATAATCATTTTATAATTCAATTACGGCTAATGATATCTACAATTGGCAGTACGGTGCATAGCACGTGCACCAACAGAACACTGTAGATGTTGGATAAATCTCAACAATGAGGATTAAAATTCTACAGCAGTTAAATAATGAAAAATGGCTGATCCATTATCGCTCGGGACATAAAAAATCGAAAATGCAGTACTGAGTACAACTATCATCATGGTACTGCATACGTTGGAATAATTTGTTCACTGATAATTTAATTTCCACAACGTTTCCAGCATAATCAATGCATAGACCAGATGCAGCAGGAGATACTCACAATTGGCGGTACGGTGCTTAATACACCCGCCAACAGAGCCCAGTTACCTTCGGAAAAGTCTCCACAATTATGTTTTCACAGTACTGTGAAGTAGATTTGTTATACGATTTAATTCATCATTGAGCAGTTTAATGCAATGAATACAATGCAATATTGGTGGATGTAGTAGGTATCGCACTGTCATTTGTAAATATTCCTACGCGTAAACGTACCATACCCTAATTATTCCATAGTTGCTTTGGAATTTACAGCATCAGTGAACAAAGTATTCCAACGGCTACATTTTTGTGATGATGGTCGTGCTCAGTACCTTGTTGTCAACTATTAATATGACGATAGATAATGGACATGTATTATATCATTGTGTAACTGCTATAAGAACGAAGTCATCGTTGATCTGTTTAATTCAAGCGATACAGTGCAATATATGTGGATTTACTAAGCATAGTACTGTCAGTTGCAAATACCCCTAGCTATAACCCTACCATACACTAACCATCTCATAATTACTTTGGGAAATACATCATCAGTGAACAAAGTAGTGCAGCAGTTACAGTACTGAGATAACGGCTGTACTCAGTAATCTGTCGTCACTTGATAATATATCGAGGGATAATGGAATTTCACATTTCATTCTTGCTTTGCAGTAGAGTGCACATCATCCGTCAACCGATTAATCCAACGGCAACTGTTTCCTGTTGGCAGCTGTACTAAGCAACGTATTGTCAGTTGCAAGTATCGTAAGCCATAACTGTAAGATACAAAGGCCATTCTAGAAATTCTTCGGAATTTCCATCACCAGTCAACAAAATAGTCTGAGGCCTACATTACTGTGTTGATGTCTGTACTGTGGAATGAGCTTGAAATTTTAATCCCGAGCATCAGTACATCTGTATTTTGTCGTTCTAGCATTTTTACAGGATCTATATACTGATTGAACAGACCTATCCACCGGCTACGTTGCTATATTGATGGATGTAATAGGTACCGTACTGTCAGATGGCAATGTCAAAAGCCTTAACCGTAATATGCAGTGATTATTGCAATTTTGCTTTGGAATTTACATCAGGAGTGAAAAAGTAGTCCAACGGCTACAGTACTGTAATGATGGCTTCACTCAGTACTGCGTTCCCAGTTGTTAGTATAGCGAGGGATGATGCACCCGTTTTATGTGATTCTAGATTTGATACGATATCGATATCTTCCTGGAGCAATCTAATCCAACGGCTGCAGTGTTATATTGGTAGATGTACTAAGCAGCGTGCTGTCAATATTGAATATCCCTAGCTGTAACCATGCTATACACTGATTATGCTAGAATTGCTTTGGTATTTGCATCATCTGTGTACAAACGATCCAACGCCAAGAACACTGTGGTCAGTGCCGTAGTCAGCAATGTGTTATTAAATGTTAATGCCTTGAGGGACAGTGGAACGGTAATTTGTCATTCCAGAACTGCTATAGAATACAATTCTTCATTGAGCAGCTTAAACCAATGGCTACAATACTATATTTGTGGATGTAATAGGTACCGTACTGCCGCTTTTATGTATTCCAAGGCGTAACCGTACCATGCATTGATTATTCCAAAGTTGCATTGGCATTTACATCACCAGTGAACAAAGCATTCCAAAGGCTACATTGTTGTGATGATGGCTGTACTCAGTACTGTGTTGCCAAATGTTAATGTAGCGAGTGAAAGTGGTCCCGTTTTATAACATTCTATAATTGCTTTTGGATATGCGTCATCAGTGGACAAGGTAGTGTAGCGGCTACAGTACTGTAAAGATCGCTGTACTCAGTAATTTGTTGTCAATTGTTAGTATATCGAGCGATAATGTATATTCACTTTTCATTCTTGAATTGCTGTGGAATGCACATCATCCGTGAGCAGATTAATCCAACGGCATCTGTTTTCTGTTGGTAAATGTCCTAAGCACCGCATTGCCAAGTGTAAATATCACTATACTCAACCGTAGGATAAATAGGTAATTCTAGATGTTCTTCAGAATGTCCATCATCAGTAAACAACATAGTCTTACGCCTACATCACTGTGTTGTTGGCTGTACCCTGGAATGTGTACAAATTTCAATCTCGAGCGTCAGTGCATCGGAAATTTGTCGTTCCAGCATTGTCATAGAATTTATATCATGAATGAACGGATCTCACCATCGGCTACGTTGCTATATTGATCGATGGAATAGGTACCGTAATGACATCAGGTATTATCTAAAGCCGTAAACGTAACATGCATTGACCATTGCTGTATGGCTTTGGAATTTACATCATCGGTGTACAAAATAGTCCTATGGCTACAGTCCTGTGATGATGGCAGTGCACAGAACTGCGTTCTCAATTGTTAATGTAGCGAGGTATATTGTACCTGCACTATGTCATTCTAGAAGTGCTATGAAATTGACATATTCATTTAGCACTCTAATCGAAGGGCTACTCTGCTATATGGGTGAGTCTACACTAAACACCGTACTGTCAGATTTAAACATCCATAGATATAAGCGTACTATCCATTGATTATCCCAGAATTGCTCGTGTATTTGAATCATCTGTGAACAAACTATCCAACGTCAGCACAACCTTAATGATAGCTGTAGTCAGTTATGTGCTATTAACTGTTAATGTCTCGAGGGTCAGTGGGTTTGCATTTTCTCACTCTAGCATTGTTATAGAATTTACATACTCACTGAACATATTAATCAATTGGCTACGATGTTATATTGGTGGATGTAATATGTACCGTACTCTCATTTGGAAATATCTCAAGCCGTAACCGTAATATGGATTGATTATTCGAGTATTGCTTTGGAACTTAAACCATCGGTGAAGGAAATTGTCCCACGGCTGCGGTACCGTGATGATGGCTGTACTCAGCAACTTGTTCTCAATTGTTAATCTCCCGAAGGATGGTGGATCTTCATATTTCATTCCAAAAGTGCTGCAGATTGCACACCATCAATGGATAGATTGTTCCAACGGCAACAGTTGCTTGTTGGTAGCTCTACCGAGCACCGTATTGTCTGCTCTATATACCACTAGCCATAACCTTACAGTACATGGGTTATTCTAGAGTTTCTTCAGAATTACAATCATCAGTCAACAAAATGATCTAACGCATGCATTACCTTTTTGATGGCAGTACCCTCGTATGTGCTTTGAAATTTTAATATCCCGAGGATCAGTGTATATGTATATTGTTGTGTTACCATTGTTATAGGTTTTATATCATGATTGAACAGAATTATCCATCGGCAACATTTCTATGTTTGCGAATGAAGTTGGTACCGTACCCATAGCGGCGATGTCTCAAGACGTTACCGTAATATGCACTGATTATTGCTGTTTTGCATTGGAATTCACGTCACAAGAGAGCATGGTAGCTCAACGGCCACAGCACTGTGGTGGTGGCTGTACTCAGTACTGTTTTCTCAATTGTTAATTTAATGAGGGATAATTGAGCAGTGTTACGTCTTTCTGGAATTGCTATAAGATCTACACCTTCGTTGGGCAATCTAATCCAAGGGCTACAATGCTATATTTGTGGATGTACCACGACCGATGCACCGTATTGTCAGATTTAAATATCCCTAGCTATAACCGCTCTGTACACTGTCCATCCGAGAATTGCTTTGGTATTAGCAGCATCTGTGAACAACTGATCCAACGTCAGCAGCACTGTCATGAGGGGTGCAGTCAGTAATATGTTATTAATTGTTAACATCTTGAGGGCTAGTGGACCTGTATTTTGTCATTCCAGAATTGTTATAGTGTTTAAATCATCATTGAACAGATTAACCCAAAGGCTACTATGATATATTGGTGGATGTAGTAAGTATCGCAATCTCATTCCTAAATATCTCAAACCAAAACCGTAGCATACATTGATTATTCCACAATTGCTTTGGAAGTCTCATCATGAATGAACAAAGTCATACAACGGCTACAGTTGTGTGATGATGGTTGAACTCTGTACTGTTTTGTCATTTTTTAATATCTCGTGTGATAATGCATCATAAATATATAGCCCTGACCACAACATACAATGATTATTCCCGAAGTGCTTTGGAATTTTCATCATTAGAGAACATAGTTATTCAACGGCTACAATACTGTGATAATGGCTGTACTCAATACTGTGTTGTCATTTATTAATTTCTCGAGGGATAATGGATCTGCATTTCTCGTTCCAGATCTTCTGTGGAAAGTTCACTATCAGTGAACAGATTAATCCAACGGTAACAGCGATCTGTAGGAGGATGTGATAATTGCCGTAGGGTCAATAGTAAATATCACTAGCCGTAGCGGACTATACATACGTTATTCTGTAATCACATTCCAATTTACATTAACGGTGAACGAGGTAGCACATCTCCTACGTAACTGTGGCGATTGCTGTACTCATGACTGCTTTGTCCATTGTTAATAACTCGAGGAATTCTGTCATTCTAGAACCGTTATATAATTTAAATCATAGCAGAACATATTAATCAAACGGCTATAGTTCTATACTCGTGGATGCAATATGTACCGTACTTTCAATTCGAAATATCCCAAGCAATAGTCGTAATATACATTGACTATTGTAGAATTCCTTTGGAATTTACATCATCAGCAAACAGAGATATTTAACTTCTACAATACGGCGATGATCTGCATCTGCATGTCTCGTTCTAGAATTGCTGTGGAATATACATTATGAGTGAACAGATCCACACAGAGGCAACAGTGATCCCTTGAAGAGTGTTCTAAACGCTGTAGTGTCAATTGTAAATATGACTGCCCTTAACGGCAGTATACATAGGTTATTATTGAATTAGTTTAGAACTTACATTATCCGTGGTGAAAGTAGTCCAATGGCTACTGTACTGTGATGGTGACTGTACTCAGTATTTTATTGTTAATTGTTAATATCTCGGGGGATATTGGGCCTGTATTTTGACATTCTAGAATTGTTATAGGATTCAAATCATCATTGATCAGTGTAATCCAACAGCCACGGTGCTATTTTTGTGGGTGTAGTATATCCCGTACTGTCAATTGGAAATATGTCAAGCCATGACCGTAACATATATTGATTATTCCAGAAATGCTTTCAAATTTACATCACCAGTGAACAGTGTTATCCAACGGATACAGAACTGTGTTAATGGCTGTGCTCAGTAATTTGTTGTCATCCTTTAATATAACGGGGGGAAATGTTTCTGCATTTTTCGTTCCGGCATCCCTGTGGTGAATACATAATCAGTAAACAAACAAATAATAAGGCACCCGTGATCTGTTGGAAGATGTACTAAATGCCGTACAGTTAATTGTAAATATCACTTGCTATAAAAGAACCATACATAGTTCATTCTAGAATCACATTCGAATTTACATCATGAGTGAGCAAAGTAGTCCAACGTCTACATTACCTTAATGGTGGCTCTGCTCTGTACTGTGTTGTCAATTGTTAATATCTCGAGAATCAGAGGATCTGTAATTGGTCATTCTAGAATTGTTATAAATTTAAATCATCATTGAACACAGTAATGAAGCTAATACACTGTTATATTGGCGTATGTAATAAGTACTGCATCGTCAATTGAAAGTATCTCAAGCCGTGACCGTGATATACAATGTATATATCAGAATTTTTTTGTAATGTTAATCACCAGTGAACAAAGTTAATCACCAGCTACAATACTGTGATTATGGCAGTACTCAGTACATTGTTGTCATTTGCTAATGTCTCGAGGTATAATGGATCTGCATTTCTCGTTCTGGAATTGCTGTGTAATACGCCTCATCTGCGAACAGATCTATCCAACGGCAACAGTGATCTGTTGGAAGTTGTACTAAATACTCTTCTGTCAATTGCAAATATTACTAGCCATAAACGCACTATCCATAGGATAGTATAGTTACTTTCGAATTTACGTCATCAGTGAATATAGCAGTTCAACTTCTACAATACGGTGATAATGGCTGTACTCAGTACTGTGTTGTGATTTGCAAAAATCTCGAGGGACAATGGATCTGCATATCTGGTTCCAGAATTGCTGAGGAATATACATCTCGAGTGGACACGTTAATCCAACGGAACCAGTGATCTGTTGGAAGATGTACTAAATGCCGTACTGTCAATTGTAAATATCACTAAGAATAACCGCAGTACACATAGGTTATTTTAGAATTCCTTTTGAATTTACATTATCAGTGGTGAAAGTAGTCCAATGGCTAAATTACTCTGATGGTGGGTGTAGTCAGTACTGTGTTGAACATTGCTGCTGTCTCGAGGGTCAGTGATTCTTTAATCTGTCATTCTGGAATTGTTATAGAATATAAATCATCATTGAACAAAGCAATGCAATGCCATCAGTGCTATATTGGTGGGTGTGATAGGTACCGAAATGTCTATTGTAAATATCTCAAGCCATAAGAGTAATATACATTGATCATTCCAGAATTGCTTTGGAATTTACATCCTCAGTGGATAAACTAGTCCAACGGTTACATTACTGTGATGATGGCTGTACTCAGTGCTGTGTGGTCAATTGTTAATTGTTCGAGGGACGATGAACTTTCATTATTCATCCTACAACTGCTGTAGAGTATACATACTCAGTGACCCATTTAATCCAACGGCAACGGCGCTTTTTTGGTAGTTGTACTAGCTACCGTACTGTGAATTGTAAATACCGATAGCCATAACCGCACAGTACCTAGGTTATTCAAGAATTGCTTTAGAATTTCCATCATCAGTGAAAAAAGTAGTCCAACGTCTACATTCGTGAGATGATGGCTGTACTCAGTACATTGTTGCCTACTGTTCGTATCTCGAGGGACCGTGGACCGACATTTTGACGTTATAGAGTCGCTGTAGAATATAAATCATCACAGAAATGTTTAATCTATTGCCTAGGGCGCTAAATTGTTGGATGCAATATGTACCGTGCTGTCAAATGGAAACATCTCAAGCCACAACCGCAGTATACATCGGCTATGCCAGAATTTCCTGGGAAGTTACATCATGAGTGAACAATGAAGTCCAACGGCTAAATTACTGTGATGATAGCTGTACTCAGTACAGTGTCATCAATTCCTAATGCCTCGGGGGTTATTAGACATGTGTTTTGACGTTGTAGAATTGCTATAGAAACAAAGTAATCAGTGATGAGATTAATCGAAGGGCAACAGCGTAATGTTGGTAGCTGTAATAAGAACTGTACTGTCAATTGCAAATATCACTAAACATAACCATACTGTACATAGGTTATTCTGGAATTACATTGGAATATACATCTTCAGTATGTACTAAGCACCGTACTGTCAATTGTAAATATCCCTAGTCATATACGTACTCTACATTGATCATTCTTGAATTGCTGTGCAATTTATATCATCGGTGAACAAACCAATAAGACGGATAGAGTACTGTGACGATAGCTGTACTCAGTACTGTGCTGTCAAATGTTAATAAGTCAATGGACATTCGATGTGCGCCTTGACATTCTGGACATGTTATAGAATCTATATCATCATGGAACAGATTAATCCAACGGCTACATAGTTATATTGGCGGATATCATAAGTACCGCGTCAATTGTAAATATCTCAAGACACAACCATACTATACAATGATTATTTCTAAATTTCTTTTGAATTTACATCGTCACTGAAAACAGTATTCCAATGTCTTCATTTATTATGATGGCTGTACCCAGTAATGTGTTGTCAATTGCTAATATCTCGAGGGGTAGTGGATATGGCCGTTGTCATTCTACAAATGCTATAATATGTGAATCGTCATTGATCATATTAATACAGCGGCCATAGGGCTCTGTTGATGCATATACCGAGGACCGTACTGTCAGTTGTAATTATCTCTAGCCAATACCGTACTATGCATTGATTATTCTAGAATAGTTTTGGAACATGCATCATCAGTGAGAAACGTAACTCATCGAGTACAATACTGTGATGATGGCTGTACTCTGTACTGTGTTGTCAATTGTTAATGTATAGTACGGTTATGGCTAGAGACGTTTACAACAGACATTACAGAACTCAGTACATCCAGAGGCCGAGCCCTGTAGGCTTTGGATTAAATTGTTCAATGGTGATATAGATTCTATAGAAATTCTACAATGACAAATGGCAGATCCATTATCCCCCCACAAATTAACTAGTGACAACGCAGTACTGTGTACAGCACCTTCCATGTATTGTGGTCGTTGCAGTACCTTGTTCACTGATGACGTGTATTTCAAAGATGTCGTAGAACAATCAATGTATAGGACGGTTATGGCAAGAAATATTTACAATTGACAGTACGGTGCTTGGTACATACATTAACAGAGCTCTGTAACAGTTGGATTTTTCTGATGATTGATGATCTATATCCTGGTGCAATCCTAGAATAACAAACGACAGATCCATTATCCCACGAGTCAACAATTGACAACGCAGTAATGTGTACAGCCATCAACACAGTAATGTACACGTTGTATAAATTTATTCACTGATGATTAAATTCCCAGCAATTCGAGAATTGTCAACGTATAGGCTAGTATTTAGCTAGACCAGCTGGCAGTACGGTTCTTAGGACATTTTCCAACAAAGCACTGTAGCCGTTGAATTAATCTGTTCTCTCATTGTTTTCATTCCGCTGCTATACTAGAATAATCAATGTGTAGTACAGTTACGTTTGTACGTTACATAGTACATCCACGGAGAGAACGTATTATCCGGTTGGTTAGTCTGTTCATTGATGATTTAAACACTGTAGCATCTTTAGAATGATCAACGGATAGAGCAATTGTCGCAGGGGATGTTGACATATGTCAATACAGTACTGAGCATAGCCATCATCATAATTCTACAGCCTGTGTACATCAATGCAGTACTGTGATGAGCCATCTCCGGAGTTTCACAGCCGCCGTATTATCCTACTCTCCGTTCATCTGAGTTATATTGTGATTCTAGATGGATCAATGGTTAGATCGGTTATAGTTACGAATATTTACAATTTTCAATGCAGTGCTGAGTACAGCCACCATCACTGTACCATAGCTATTGGAATAATCTATACATTTGAAACGTAAATTCTATAGCAATTCGAGAATTATCAATTCATAGATTAATTATCGCTAGCGACACTTCGACTTGGCAATACGTTACCCGGAACAGACATCAACACATGACTATATCCGTTGGATTAATCTATTCATTCATGATTTTTGTTCTACAGCAAATCTTGAGCGATAAATGGATAGATAAATTATCACTTGAGATATAGACATTTCACAATGCAGCACCGACCGTAGCCGTCTACGTAGTGCTATTTCCATTGGACTGTTCAATTCGCTGATCATCTGAGTC
>NW_016913872.1:0-632 GCF_001483705.2 Eufriesea mexicana | reverse complement strand
TACAGTGGAGCGCAGAAGTCCAGCGAATAGCAGTGCGTTGCACAAAAGCCAAAGATACCCACAACTTTCCTGACAAAACGTAACGTATCCAAGCGTAACATAACAGAACATAACGTGCCGAGTCCACTATTGCCAACCTTCCCAGAGCCAAGCAGAGCACATGTGAGGATAGGAGAGCGAAGATGTCCATAGTATCGCAATGTACGCCACAAAAGTCAAGGTTGCCCTATCATAAACTGACCATGCTTGACACAGCCGAACGTAACATAACTCTACCTACCGTGCCGAGGACACCATTGCTCACCACCCCACGGCCAGGCAGAATGTACTAGGGCGCAGCGGAGCGCAGAAATCCACCGCTCTGCAGCGTATAGCACAAATGTAGAAGATATCCTTGCATAACATGGCCTAACCTGAACTATCCAAACGTAACATAACATAACCTATCGTGCCGAGATCGCTATTGCTGGCCTCCACAGAGCCAAACGGAGTATATTAGGGCACAGTAGATGGCAGGGATCCACGAAACACAGTCTGGTGCGCGAAAGTCGGATCAACCCTGTCCTAGCTTAACCAATCGTCACACAGCCAAACGTAACGTAACCAAAACCTACGTCGGGACACCACCGTTG
>NW_016913871.1:0-1048 GCF_001483705.2 Eufriesea mexicana | reverse complement strand
GGTAGCTTTGACTTTCCTGATGTACACTGCGATTCTATGGACTTCTGCGTTCTACTCTCCACTCACGTGTTATGCATGGCCAGGGGGGGTGGGGCAGCAGTAGTCGTCGCTGGACGTTAGGTTGAGTCAGGTTACGTTTGGCTATATAAGGTTTGGTTAGGTTACGGGAGGTAGTTATGACCTTAGTGCTATAGTCTGCCATTAGGTGGATTTCTGCGCCCTAAGGCGCTCTAATATTTTCAGCTTTGCTCTGGCAAGGCCAGAAATAGTGGTCTCGGCAAGATATGATGTGTCATGCTACGTTCGGTTAAGTCGGGCTGGGCTAGGTAGTGTAAAGGTAGCATTAGTCTCTGTGCTGTACACCGCTATTCGGTGGATTTCGTGGTTCTACTGTGCTCTAGTATGTCCAGCTTGGCTCTGGGGATGGCAGCAATACCATTCTCGACACGTTAGGTTGGGTTACTCTATGTTTGGGTATTTCCTCCTGGTTTGGATTATGCTTGGGTGGCCTTGACCTCTGTGATGTACACTGCGATGTATTTCTGCGATCTACCCTTTTGCGATGTATTTCTGCGATCTACTCTCCAATAATGTGTTCTGCTTTGCTCTGGGGAGGCCAGGATTGGAGGTCTCCGCACGTTAGGTTTGGTTATGTTACATTTGACTTGGCTATATAAGGTAACGTCTGGTTAGGGTAGCATTCACTTTTGTGCTATACACTGCTTTTCTGTCGATATCTGCGCTCTGCATTGCTCTAGATGCGTCTGCTTCTCTCTTGGGAGGCCATCTACTGCGGCCGTGGCACGATATGCTGGTATATGTTGCGTTCGGTTACGTTACGGTCTGTTGCGATAGGATAGGGTAGCTTAGACTTACGTTGTGTAGTTTGCTCTACAGTGGATTTCTGCGCCCTACAGTGTTCTAATATGCTCTTCCTTGCTCTGGGGAGGTAAGCTATGGTGGTCTTGCCGCGATAGGTTCTGTTATGTTACGCACATTCAGGTCAGGTTAAGCTATTTTTGGTTATGATGGCTTTGACTTCTGTGCT
>NW_016913870.1:335-583 GCF_001483705.2 Eufriesea mexicana | reverse complement strand
GGGTTAACTTTCTTGCATAAATAAGGAGGAAAGATACTATGGGCGTGCTATAGGCATTGCAATGCAATAGAAGCTGGATGGAAAATCCAATTTTATTGACATTTTCGACTAATACCGTGGTGAGCTATCTCCCTTGCATACGTAAGAAGGAAAAACCCTATTCCAGAGCTATAGCCACCGCAATGCAGAAGTATCTGTCTGGAAAATTCAATTTTATTGACATTTTCGACTAATATCGTGGTGAGCTA
>NW_016913870.1:0-215 GCF_001483705.2 Eufriesea mexicana | reverse complement strand
GTGGTGCGCTACTTTTCTTGCATAAATGAGGAGGAAAGATACTTTTGGCGCGCTACAACCATTGCAATGATATAGTATGTGCTTGACAGATTCAATTTTATTGACATTTCCTACTAATATTGTGGTTAACTGTCTTTCTTGCGTAAATAAGGCGGAAAGATTATATTGGCGTGCTATTGCCATTGGAATGCCAAAGAATCTGGTTGGAAAAATCA
>NW_016913869.1:33630-76473 GCF_001483705.2 Eufriesea mexicana | reverse complement strand
TTAAAAGTGTAAGCCTTAGAATAAAAATCATGTTATAAACACGCTCTCCGGGACGGAACAATAAATAATAAACTAGTTGAAATGTTGAATCGATTTATTCTTTCCAAAAGCTTCTTCTCTCTCTCGTTGTTAATAACGAAAACATTTTGATAATTCTGATATAATTATTTCATTTTGGCACAATCATTATTCACACTAGATGGCACTCGCACATATTTTATTTATATCATAGATTGCACATTTATAGACTAATGAGTTTCACTCATTCAACCTCACTCAACACACGCATAAAATCAATACTCATAATATATATAGGTATAGTTTATTAATGCTTTGGCTTACAATTAGACGAATTCTAATCTGTTTAGTTAGTCTTTACAGGCAAAATTCTTAGTAAAATTTGTGGCGAATATATGTCGGAATGTCGGAAAAATGGAAAAGTGTTGTATTAACATTAATAGATAAACCTGAAATAATTAAGAGATAAGGAAGTGGTGAATATGTTACTGAATTAGTCGGTAAATACGGTATAGAAAAATGTACTGTTTGTGTCATGAAAAAACAAAGTTCATTGAAAGTTCATCGAGTAAAAAAAAAAAAGAACAAAATGTGATGAAATTTGCAAGTAATATACGTTTAGACATAGCTATATTTTAATGGCTTCTCCAAAAACAATATAATTCAGAGCTTATATTTGGTCTAATTATTTATGAAAAAGCTTTTCAATTTAATAAAAAATTAGAAGATTTGTTTTAAAATTGGTTCAAGTCGGTTGTCAAATTTCACATCTCATTATGTATTAAAATTAAACGATAATTCCTTGCTTTACCGAAAGAAATTATCTTTTAGAAAATATATACAACACAAATGAGACGGGTTTATTATGGAAAACATTGCAACAAGAAACATTAGTTTGCACTTGTGAATCTTCAGTAAAAATAAATAAAGGTAATAATTGTATAATTGTGATTTTAGTTTGATCTAGTTTGAGTGAGACATTTTCGATTTTGATGACCTTGGAAAATAGTGTCTCTGTAATTCGTATTTATAATAAATATGCAATAAATATCGTTGCACCGTTTTCTAATTTTACTCGTATAATTTCAAGACTCCCTCGCTATAAAATACATATATTATGTTGTGTCAAACGTTACGATGTAACGTAAATATTTCCTTCGTTACGCGTAGCAAATGTAAATGTTCAAATATTTTCGTGTTTATGTATGTGCTATGACGGTTAAGTGTTACAGAAGCTTCTCGAATAGCGTTTATTTGAGATTGCTGTTGTAGTCATCGACATCTATAAATGCACAGATTAGCATGCATCGTTGAAACGTATTATGCTGGAATATAGAGATAATAATCTCCTTCTGTTTGGCAAGTATAATCCACCTAGTATTACGCGATACGGTAATTCATCTGATGTCGTCTATATAAACTTGCCGGGTTATCGCTATCTATGCGATCGATCCCGTTAATTGTTTAATCAAAATACCTAATTATTATAATTGTGTTTATTTATCTATTACTTCTTATACGGTAGACGGTACAGACGTATCTAGAATTTTTAACTCGTTGGTTAGTTACTTATATTCAGATTTAACTTCGAACTTACGAATTTAAATAACCGATTTATACGAAGTTTGCTCAATTTTACTTAATTGAAGCAGAAAATTGAATACGCATACATTTCCCATACAACGTACAGTCTGTTGAAAACGAATGGTCATTTATTTTAGGAAATAGCGACCAAGTTGGAAGGAGAATGGCTGTGTCGCAGAGGGTGCTATTTCTGTAGGATACCAAAAGAAATCGCGAATCGGCTATTGCCAACGAAAACAAATTGTAAACCGATCGATATCTTCTAGAAGCAACTCAAAAAGTTATTCTATATAACAAAATTAAGTTGCGCGACTCCCCTACGGGGAGGTGAAGCGTAGGTTAAGGAAAGCATAAAAGCGTGGTCCTTGACAAGCAAAACAGAGTCCTTAGAAATCGGTTGTGACCAGCACAAGCGTGAGTCGCTTGGTGTTGGAAAGAGAGTTTTAAAAGAGTGCGTCTTTGTGTGTTTTCGTTATCTTGGTGTTCTTTTCCTAAGTTAAATCAGTTTACGAGTTTTGAGTTTGCGTTATCGTGTTCTCGTTCTTTCGACAATTTTCGGTGTCTCAACACCAGTTTCGCCATTCTACAATTTTATGTCCTTTGCCAAGCTTGATGACGTGCTTTTATCAATCGCTAATTAGACAGATCAGATTCCTTCGATTCGCGATTTGTCTCGTAAAAATTACGTCACTTACATTGGCGTGTCGCAGGAAACCTTAGGTGTACCGCGAAAATTTTTGGAACGCGTGATACCTGACTTTTTAATTAGAAATATCGCACTTTTTTCTCTTAAATAGGCGACCATCTATTTTTGATCTTTTTACTTGACAGAATAGAAAATAGATAGTTGTTATTATTATTATTTTCTCTTTTTCGAAAATTCATCAAAATTACATTTATTTTTTTGTCGTATTATATTTTATCGTAACACTATGTTTTAAATATTTGTTCGACGAGTTTCATCGTGTGAAAAATAATATTATTGTCGATATTCACTTTTCTTGAATATATCGTGTATCATCATAATATCGACCTACTGCTCATGATACGCGATGTAATGTTCTAATGACAATCATGTATTTTACAAGTATAGAATATGTAATATGTAAATGAATGTGTTACAAGCAACAAGGACGAATTAGTTATTTAAAACTGTTCATTTTAACATTGTTAAAAACATTACTTTACACACATTAATTGATATATTATCACGTTGTTCTTTATATTTTCTATTTAGGTGAAATTTACTACTTCTCGAAGGATGTCACTTTTTAAGGACTTTTATTTCTTCGTTTTAAAACATCGAATTACCTATAGTGCATGAATAGGGTAATATAATATAATGATATAATAAGCTGATGAATATGAAGATGGTAGTTTGTTTGCAAAAATGGATATTGTTGTACAAATATCCAATTATTAATAATAAATTATTGGAACCTCGATATTCGTGAGGTGAAATAAACACAATTTTGTTTCAAATATTTCTATATAAAAACTAATTTAGATATTATATAACGTAACTTGACATACAAAATCTATTCGGAAAGTTACTAATGAAAACAAGAAAATGGCAATGGGTTTTTAATTTTTTCCGAAATATTCTTTTTGAGATTTTGCACATTCATCTTAACATTCCTTCCAATTTTTAAAACAATTTACGAAATTCTTTCCCGAGTCTATGAAGCAACATAATTGCTTCGTCGTGATTTTCATAAATTCGTGGATATTTCTAAAATCTTCTCCCCTTTAAAGGCAATTTGAAAATGAAAAAGAGGTGAGAAAACGCATGAAGATAAATTTATATTATAGAGGGACTAGTACTTGCCAAAACTTCGCTACTACTTAAAAGGCAGAACTTAACGCAAATTCGCTAATCTATTGTGCAGAGGTGAGAAGTTGGCGAGATAGTATAAACGCAAGAAGCCAACAAACTCCATCTTTGATGTCCCCAAACTTTTTACTCCTCCTCTTCCCCTTAATCTGGATGTGTTCCAGCTTTACCCAGTGACGAAAATTCGTCTGTATGATTTTCTAGGACACGTTTAGCCTATTGTGTATTTTTATAAAAAGTATTTATCTGCTTACTACAACGTAACCGATCTAATCTTCATTTTCAAATACATCCTAATCGTAAAGCATTTAATCAATCCTACTCCTCGATAAAAATTTCGAAAGCCAAGAAAGTGGAAATTTTACAATAGTTTATTTTCTATCGTAATAAAAGATATTCTGTTGTGGCAGAAAAAGGAAACAATTAGTAATATCTTAAATCCTTCAATGAAATTAATCGGTATCTCTGCTATTACCACCATTTTCCAGAATACTGTAGGCTGTGTTCGTTTTCGAAGAAGATGAAATTTCCTTTGGTCTTCATATATGTATATCGAATTTAAAAAGAGAGTTTTCTTTCAATTTAGAATATATATTTATGTTTATATGCAGTAGTAGAGTTTAAGATAAATAAACGAACTATAGAGATATAGTTGGAATAAGGATATCAAATCATTATGGTTTCCACAAAAGCGTATATATGGCAATATATAACGAAGCAAGTGCGTTAATAAATACAATTTATTGCAATGACAATTGTGTAGGAATATCTTGAAGAAATAACAAATTAAACTTCCTCTTCCTCTAGCAATGGCTATAGCAAACCAATCGAATTTTTCTCCTTATTTATGCAAAAAAGTTTGCTCACCACGATATTAGTCGAAAATGTCAATACAATTGAACTTTCTAGTCAAATTCTATCGAATTGCAATAGCTATAGCAAACCAATCGAATTTTTTCTCCTTATTTATGCAAAAAAGTTTGCTCACCACGATATTAGTCGAAAATGTGTTCGTTCCTCTTCAATTAAACTTCCTGCCGCACTTTCACGCTGAACTCGCAACTGTAGACTCTTAATTTATCTCTAACTCTCAACTCTGGACACCTAGTTTTAACCAACTCGTGCATGCATTTTACACGCGCACATTCTCTCTTCCTCTCCCTTTATTTATTTCTTTTGCTGTGTGTCATTTCTAAAAGACTTTTAGATATATCCACCGAAAACTTTGGATAGTCGATTCACGCGATTATCTCGAGCACTCGATCAAAATTCTTTTCTTTCAAACATCTAAGTGTAATAAGACCTACCAAGTGTCTCTCGTTTATTCGTCAATTGCTCTATAATCTTCTAACAGTCGTAGAAGTTTGTATACAATCACGTCCAAGTCCAGCAAATGAAATAATTTATTTTCCGGAATTTCGAAAACACTAAACAGATCGTAATTTTCACAGAATAGAAACTCGTTGTTACAAAATTTGAAGTTTCAAAACTCACCGAATTTCAACAGAATTTAATTAAACGAAGATTCCTAAAAATATTAATCCCTGAAGTTCCTTTCTTTCCTTTGTAACCCCTACCTTTATACCTGAAATTCGGAAATTTCAACCAATTACAAATTCTATAACCACACCAAGGGTCTGCATAAGGGCTAAACCTCTTGGCTCGTAGAGTATAAAAGCACGTGATAGCAAGATAGACAGACAGTCCATTTACCATTTTGAAGCTGAAGAGAAGCTCATCTAAGAACTGTTCGTCACTAATCATCGTCAAGCAAGAACAATGTAGTGACGATATACAATAGAAAAGATATTCCGTGTAAAGAATCCACAAAGGATACCTTAACAGACGATAATTTACTTAGAAATGTGTCTATTCGTGAAAGGATTATAACTTTTCAAGCTATTTCAAGTAGTGTTGTCACCTTTGTATATTTTTATGTTTATTTGACAAATAAATCAAGTATGTACCATGCGTTCATATGTCCATTTAATAACCGAACTAAAGTGTATTTAAGGACTTTTCTTTTCAGTTAGTCAGTTCATCGTTAGTTCGTCATTTTATCTTTATTTTTACTTTGGTAAGAAAGTATATTGGTGACATGTATCGAGGAATAGATATCAAAGACAATGATATTAAAGAAAATGTGTCAATGCAAATGAATTTTATTATTCTCCATTATATTTTCGTCAAAGATATTTATTCAGCGGTTTCTTTACCTCTTTCCTAAAGGTGACAAATATTGGGTTGGCAAGAAAGTACTTTTCCTCCGCCATCGTCTTTAGTTAAAGGACGTTCTTCCTTTTCAAAGATGTCCCATTCCCTTGGCCCAATGTAGCCAATGAAGAAATGTTAGCTCACTGGCGAGCTCCCGATTTTCTTCTAATCTATCGCAAGGTAAATCGGAGAGTAAGTTGCTGTCAATTCTTGACAAGAGTCGTTCTTCAGTCTTTCAACTCTAACGTTGTCTGGCAGTCTATCGTTTCGACTTCTTTAAATCTATCGTTAGACCGTGTTACAATCTGTATTCTACTCGGTTATAGTCTATCATTTGACTTTATAATAGACATTCTTCTTACTCGTGAAACATTAAACTAGTTACACGATATTAGTTTGGCGAGCAACATTGACAGAGACTGTCAAAGAGACTTCACAAAGGAATTCAATCGCGACGCGACACAAGTATATCGATAGTCAATCTCACTTTCGTTTATAAATTGAATGACAAATGCGAGTGTCGTATGATGATTATGAATCGGAAATAGAACCTCAGTTGACAAATGAAACTCATAAATTCGGATATTACAAAATAGCAAGTCCAGCATTTTACTATATGGCTTGGAGCAGGTGTTTCGTTGCCCAAGTCCGAAAATATTGGGTTGGCAAGAAAGTACTTTCGGTTTTTTAGTGTGAAATAAAACTCAATTTTTTCTATACAGTAAGTGAACTTTAATCGGTCAAATATCTTCCATTCTATTCGATGACCTTTTGCCATCTTTCTGGTAACTTCGTGATCCCGCGCTCATAGAATTTCTGGTCCTTATCTGCAATAAACTTAACCAAGTGCGTAAATCTCAGAAGGTCGACCAGAACGTTGCGGGTATCTTTCAGTGAAAAATCTTCGGAACGAAATTTTTTAAACTAATTCTGACACGTGCGTTCTGTTAAACAATCAACACCATAAACTTCTCGTATCTCTTTGCGAGCCTCAGCCGCGTTCTTGCCTTTATGAAAATAAAAAAGTAAAATGTGTCGAAAATGCTTATTTTTGCACTCCATGTTAAGACTGACCGTGAACTGACAGTTATAAACGAAATTACACGGAATTTCACGAAATAGCAACCTAAAGGTATCGACTACCACATCTGAAAAGAAAAGAATTCTAACATTGACAAAAGAATAACTAAACAAGCATGACATTATTTACTGATGCAAACCGAAATTACTTTCTTGCCAACCCAATAAATTAAGTGCTAAAATTCTATGGTGCATCAAAAAATATATTGCATTTTTTCGACGATCTGACAGAAAATGTACACTTTTGTAAAATCGCAGTTATGTAATTATTTATTTATTATATATCGAATAATATTTAACGATGTACGAACAAGATTTTGTTCCATTTCCTTTTTGAAAAATCTTTTTACACGTGATCCATTAAAATAAAAAAGGAAAAGATAACGCTTAAAATTAATTACAGCCATAATCGTATTATTATTTTATTCTGACTTGCATTTAGTAAACGATAGTTATTTCTGATTCTTGTTGTCATACCTTGTGTTGCCATACTTGTATTGAAAAATCTTTAACATACATTTGCTCTTCTCATGACATCTCAGTATGCAATACTACACAGATAGAAAATCATTGACCTAATTATAATTTATCCTACCATCCTCGTTTTTAACTTCTCTGAATCCTAAAAAGCTCCTGATATTTTTATCAATAAGAGATTCAAGATGGATTTTACATCTACTTATGATATATCATGTGACTTGTGTTAGTAAGTATAAATAAATTCGTGTGCTAATTCTTCAACCGAGCCAGAGACAATTTATATTATATTTCGATATATTATACAATAAAATAGGTAGTTACTTTTCTAGTAATTAATTTATTTCTAGAATTGTCATGGAATTATTTAATTGTTAATATAAATATGAATACAAATAATACCTTAACATCTGTTTCTTTATTCCGATTTTAATTCAATATTTAACTATAAACTACTATCGCTATTTTCTCTTTTATTAAATATATATTTTATCCTTTATGAATAACTTTTCTGTCACTTCTCCATTCTTTTTTCCATGCGTAATTCTATAATTTCTTTTATAATTTTTATACGAGACAGCTGTCGGTGAAATAAATATAACTATCTCGATAAAAATTACTTTTCTTATGTAATAAAACGACACTCAATCTTGAAACACGTATTATCTTCCTAATAATATATTTTTCATAAAAATATTTACTCGTTATTCTACAATTATCGTTAGTCTTTGTACTGCTTCATTGATAACTGATATTTCTGAACACTTTTTACTAATTCCAGTGAGGATCAACAGTTTCACAAGGTAATCAAATTTCTCGATTAAACACCAACGGTTTATCAATGTTTAACTTAACAAATTATCGACAAATTTATAATTAATAATGAGTAATGTAAATGGAAAACATTTCTTTATAAAACCTGTTGGAAGTCGTTATTTTTACATTTAATGCAAGCGTGAAATATTTTAAATTTTTTAACAATCCAAGACTCTTTTACGATTATACCATTCAAACTTCTTCGAATCCTTTGACAAAGAATCCGGAATGCATGTTACACAAAGAATCGCAGAGATGCCGCAAAAAGAAAATGCAGGTCAAGCATTCCTTTAACGTATATAGAAATGTATCGATGTAGATGGTCAGTATTTTGAACATTTACCATGAAATAAGCTAAATTCCATCGTTCCCTTATCTTTCAAATGTCAATTTACTTTTTCGCTTTCAGAAGCATTCCAAGGTTATGACATTATAGGTCATTGTCCTAATACCGACTACAACATCGTAATTTAAAAAATAAATAAAAATGAAAAATAAATAAAATTAAAAAATAAATGTTAGTATGCAAAAATATGTCGACAAAGCTATTAACATAATCTTGACAGAACATTTTTTGATGATTATCTGATGTACGCTTTGTCAGTTTTCCTAATTTTCATAGTGATGGAAATAAACACAAATGTCCAATTTAAATGAATGACCTAATATAAAATCGAACAAGCTTATGTATAGATATAATTTGTGAATTATAATGAGTCCTTTTATATCCATGTCAATAGATAGAAACCTTTAAAAATCAAGCATCTCACAACGCATAATTCAAATTTTGTTGTTCAATAGGAATACGTTTAAGTCATTAAAAAATGTTTTATACTCTATACTTTTCAGGGGCTAAGATGATCGTGAGATTATAAGAAGCAACCGAGAGATTGTTAACTATTTTAATACAATATACATAAATTATAATGATACAAATATTCCCAATGCCTTTCTTGTCATAATTGTCATTCAGCTTTCCTGTGTGCTTTTTTATTAACACTTTATGATACAGTGAAATAACTAATACCAGAATAACAGAGAATCGTGATTCTTAATAACAGAATTATTTTATAATAATAAAATATTGCAAGTAATAACATGTAAATTGAAATATTCTTTTCGTTATTTATTTATAAATTCTTTGTTGCTAAATCACGTAAATCTTTTAACGCAATGACTTGCACTGAATTACGTTCCTTTTGTTTCTCGAATCATCGCGAATCATAAATATTTTCTAAATAAACACGCGTGCAGTGGCATAAATGCCGCATTATATTATATTTTTATTCGAAACATAATCCAATAATTTTGAATACATTTTTTGGAACAACTGCACAAATATTAACCCTTTGCACTCGAGAGGTGAGCTTCAGTCACCGTTTCATAAAATTTGCAAGATCGATATTAATTAATATATCAAATTTAATGCAATGTAACAGTGTACAAGGTATCGAAATCAAATAATTCTACGATTTTATTATTATACAATTCTTTATTTAGTGTTTAAAAAAGTATCGTCAGTTTTTTAATAGAGAATTTTGGAATTTCTACTCTTCTCTAGCCAAAAGTCATCGAGTGCAAAGGGTTAACATTGTATGCATATCTAAAAAATTGTTCTTTCATTAAACAATATTGGCTAATGTTTCTAATATAACATATTGTCACGCCTCAAATAAACGCCAAATCAGGAAAATTTGCAAAATTTAATTCAAATGCAGCATGATTTCTTTATATCTAGTCGTTGAAAAATTTCACAAGTACCTGTTTCTCATCGAATGTTACAATTAAGGAGAAAGATATTTAAAATATCGACAGTTGGAAAAAATGATCCTTTTTGTACAAGTATGTTCGAAGTGGGATTTACTGTGATTATTATTGTACAAATTTAGTCCCATTACTAGCTTCTTTTTACACGAAAATTGTAAAATCAAATAGAATAGTGAGCTTTATTAAGCTAAGTGCAAAATTATGCAGGGAATGGAATAAAAGCATTTGACGATTACAATTGGCGACACAAAACACGCCAATTTAAATTGCCAGTTATTTCGGGTTACTCTATTTACCACGCTTTCCATACAAATGTTCGGTTTATCTGCGCTGATTCAACTCGGTAGACACTACAGCATTGGGAATAAAATTCACAGTTCTCTATCCGGAATATTTGAAGGTTAATTTCGTCTAAACTGTCCACTTCGCAGAGGCTGAGTTAGAATTACCATTTTGTTTCTTTTCTTTTTCGTACTAACAAATATACCGTGTGAACCTTTGCTTAAAAATAAATCAATTATCGCTGATAAGAGTACATCTCGCTTTAATATCCATTCGTATTGAAAGTATGTTGCAACGAGGCCACACGAAGATATTATTATAGCGCAGTTTTCCATTAGCCACGGGTTGATCCTTTCTCAAGATGATATTTTTAATATGTACGAAGAGAACTATCGCTCGACGCGGCTTATGAGCGCTTACGCGTGCGAGGATGAAACAATATCGGAAAATTATTTATAGCCTGAATAAGGAGAACTAATGCAAAGCTATCGACGTGCAACCATGCCACTTAATAATAAACTGTGTTGTACAGGTACAAATACCGTGGAAATTTACCGTTATGCAGCAACATTTAAGCTCTTTCGATCGTTCAGATAATATCGTTAATCGAATGGAAATTACGTATTACGGGAGATATATCGTCGATGAACAATTTAGTAAACCAAGAATGAGCTTGAGTTAATAACTTTTGTTGAGAACGATAGAACTAGCAAGCAAGGCAAAATGGCTTGTTTCATTTTTCATTTTTGCAATTTATTTTGCAATTAGCAAGATAACCATCTGTTTCTGCAAAATGTACCTTTAGTTGTATAGATACGAATGTAGTTATACCACATTTATTTATTTTTAACATTATTTGTATATGGCAGTTTAGCATTGGTGACCTTTAGAAATATCTAATTATAATATGTACTTAAATTAAATATATAGATAATAGTAATAAAATTTTACAATTTTGGTTAGAAATGGAAACCAATTTCTTGCACGTTTTTTAACAGTTAACAAATTTATATATTTATATAATAATATTTAAATATTGACATCAATTCGCAATATAATATTTTAAATAAGAAGATTCACACTATCTAGAAAATTCTTCTCTAACTCTCACTCTCTCACATGTTTACTCTTTCACGATTCTCACGTAACTATTTCATTCTGGTAACATTCTTCTAAACATTTTTTATCAACATTCACACTAGATTCCACTCGTACATGTATTTATATCATACCAATACCATTCACACATATAACACCAATACTCACACTCTCATAAAAGCAATACTCGTAACAATAAGAATAACATTGTCGTTAACACGATTCTTTATCATTAATAATTCCACGATTACTATACAAGAGTACAAAAAAAGAAAAATATCTATCATTATAACATTGTGCAACAAATTTTAATTGTCGATCAGAATTTAAAATAATTAACAGGATTCTTTATCATTAATAATTCCACGATTACTATACAAGAGTACAAAAAAAGAAAAATATCTATCATTATAACATTGTGCAACAAATTTTAATTGTCGATCAGAATTTAAAATAATTAACAGGATTCTTTATCATTAATAATTCCACAATTACTATACAAGAGTACAAAAAAAATAGAAAATATCTATCATTATAACATTGTGCAACAAATTTTAATTGTCGATCAGAATTTAAAATAATTAACACGATTCTTTATCATTAATAATTCCACGATTACTATACAAGAGTACAAAAAAAGAAAAATATGTATCATTATTGTATGCATTAACTGACCTTAATATTGCCTTATACCGATGTGGATTGAGCACAGCTACAGCAATGATATTTTCTTAACCTGTGAGAATTGAAAGACACTAACAATTTTGCTGGACAGTTTCTTCTTCGGAAATGCCTAAAGAATTCGGCGCTGTATAACCAAATTCGTGCTAGATAAATAAGAATTTGTGAAAATGTAAAAATAGTACGTAAAAGTTACATAGGTCCATTTTTGAATTTCAATGACTGGCGTATTCAGGGATCTCTCTTCCGTTATTTGAGACCAATTAGGACTTTCTAATGTTTTTGGTTTTTACACGATACTTCGTTTTTGCCAAAAATCGACTGTTTTTACGAAAACTCGATTTTTTCGGAAAGCGAGACTGATACGGTAATTTTATTTAAAATACGTTTTAAACTTTAACTGCGCCTGAAAATTCGTAAAAATACAGATTCGTATTTAACACAAGTGACTCTACAAGACTCGTCGAATGTATATTGTATTATATTGTAAAAAAAGAATCGTATTGGACGGTGTAATAAGAAATATATATAGTGTGTCCCACAGATCGTTAGGCCTGATTTTTCAAGTACTTGTGATAATCTGACAGAAAATGTTTTAAACACAAGTTATTGTATTTTCTATGCTCTTTAAAATTTTAGACAAACATTTTTTTTTTTAAATAGCACTTTACATTTCTGATCTAATATTATTATAGCCCATGTCTAGTCGAATTCAACGACCTACCGTGCCATGACTTTCGCATGATCTTAAAGGCAAAGAAATGAAAATTGCAACAAGAAATGACAATCGGCATGAAAGAATGATAATAACTAGTGTTTATTATTAAGACTTGAAATTATGTTCACATTAGGGACCTCTAATAAATGTTATATCACTAGAAACTTATCTAAGAACTTGTCTACGAACTGTCGACAATTCGCAACAAAGAAAAAATATAAACTGGTGATAGCTTTCCTTAACACTTTACAGTAGGTGATCCCATAGGAAAAGTCAATTGATGACAAATACAGAGTCGTGGTAACCAAACAATAGGACCATAATTGCCCAACCAATGTTCACCAAACTACGTATTTCGAGTAAAATATTTTTAATATTACACGGGGTAAGTCACTTAACTCGATTACTCTAAATCATACTTAAATTTCTTAATATGCGAAGAAATATTTCAAACAAAAATCCCTTACTATCGAAAGTGACACACATTAAGAATAATTTCTCTATTTCTGTCACTCGACGTAGTGATTTCTAAAAATAATTTAAGAATGTTCACCCACACAACTCTGACTAGTTATGCATCCTTTGGTGTGCACGGCAATTTCGCCCACTAAGTTCAAACGCTCTCCTTTCATTCCTCTGGCACTCTGGGCGAAATACTCTTTCCATTCATACTATATCGCTGCATAAAGTGCCTTGATTTGCTCTACATAAATTCTATAACTCCCACTTACCTGAAAGTATTTTTCATCATTTACAGTACAATACTGCACAGTACAGTATTGCCAGGACAGATGCAAGATACGATAAAAATATCGTGACTAAGATTAAACATAATAATCGTAATTATGGATGTCAGGAACAACACTCGTGGAAGTTTCACAAATGTAATACACAAAAGAACGTGTTAATACATATTCGTATTTGTTGCCGTGTTTTCTTTCGTTCGAGATTGAAATATTATTTTATGTATTTGCACGATAATAACATGATATATGTTACCTGTTACTTTAATTTTTTCTTTGTCCTTATTCTGTATACTTATGACATTTTCAGACACTCCTACACTTTGCAGCCACCTTTATCGCTTCTTTTATTCACATAGGTTGATAATGAAAAAGGTAGTCAATGTGCGAGCCACATTGACCGTAGTATAATAAATCTATCTTTCCTCATACAATCGTAAAGATACGTAACTTGTGTGTACTACCGTTTCTGGGACACCCTGTATAATTATATTTCTATCCGGATAAAAGTTAACCCTTTGCACTGACGATTTTTTTAGCGAAAGAAGAATAGAAGTTGAAAGATTTTCTGTTACAAATTTGACGATATTTTTCTAAGCAGTGAATAAGAAGTATGATAATTAACATGTAAAATTATTTGATTTCGATACCTCGTACACCGTTACTTTACCTGAAATTTGACATATTAACCCTTTGCACTCGAGAGGTGCCTCTAGGTCACCATTTAATAAAATTTCGAAGCTCGATATTAATTAATATATCAAATTTAAAATAATATAACAGTGTGCGTGGTATCGAAATTGAATAATTCTACGTGTTAATTATTATACGATTTCTTATTTACTACTCAAAAAATATCATCAGCCTTATGGAAGAAAATTTTTCAACTCGTACCCTTCTTTAGCCAAAAAATCGTGGAGCGCAAAGGGTTAATGAATATCGAGCTTCGAAATTTTTGCAAATGACGACTGTAGGGAGTGCAAAGGGTTAATACTAATTTTATCAAAAGCAACTGTGTTTTCAATAACGAAAGAAACAAAAAGTCCGAAACGAGTCACTTTGACTCGCTTGGTAGTTGAAGTGTTAAATCAGGTTATATATCGTATTTTGTGTAGGGGAGAACGAGGCTAAATGTTCCGGGGGTAAGTGATTCTGTCGGTTACATTTTCAAAATAAAACGAGAGAACGGTATGTTCTAAATTCATCTCGACGTGTTAGTCGATCATGTTATTGTTTTTGTCTATTTTAGTAGTGTCGACGATAACGGTTTGCGTGATTTTGGGAAAGGACCTAGTCAGGAAATGTGTTACGAAATATTAAATATAAAATAAAAATTTAAAAATACGACATAATTAAAAATAAATAAATTAATAAGAAGAAGAACAAGTAAATTATTTTTCAGTCATTCTTTTTATTTTATTAAAATCACTATTTTTAGCCCTACACTCTTATAGAATTGCCCTTATTGTTCTATATCGTAATTTATTATTTGTTCTTTTTGTTATGTAATTGTTTAATGATAGTAATATTTTTTATTTATTGTAGTAGGAGGGCTGTTACTATTATTAGGAGCCTTGGAAGAGGAAAGGAAACTTCTTTTCTCCTTTTTCTGCAATATATCGATATGTCGCGTCAAATATATGTGCAACCTAAATTCAATTAATTTTATTAAACAATATAAAAATTTGTAAATTAATAGAAAACTAATGTTGCGATATGACGAATTTTATGCATTATCTTTATTATTATTCCCTATGTTTTGTACTATATTAAAATAAATTTTCACTTTAATTTCAATAATTTTTAATGCATTTTATAGTAATGTTAATGTGATCCTATTGTCCAATCAGATTGTAATGATATGTATACTTACTAATACTCATAAGTATTCTTATATTTGCTTATTTTTGGCAACATGTAGTTTCATCGAAAAATTGCACAAGGAAAAAGTCTCATAGTAATTTTACATTTTATTTTTATTATTATTATTGTTCGTTCCTTTCGATTTATTCGACTTTAAAGAAAATTCCTAGCAGACTTGGTTAGGCTGCAATCTTCTAGTGGTAGTCCTTGTTACTCTACGTTATTGGAAAATCTTTTGGTTATTGCACATGTGTGGATAATTATAGTCAAGTCCTTATAACACGATACGAAAATTGGAACAGTTTTCCTATAAAACGGTCTCCTTATAACACGTTTTTCCTACAAGAACGATCAAACAATTCAAATGGTTTGAAAAATTTATCTATGATAGCACTTATTCGGTGTGTTAAATTAATAAAACATCCTAATTGTGGTATCCTCAATGTATGACACATAATGAGAAAATCTGAATGCTGATCAGATTGAAGTCGTTTCATAAGAGTGTTTGAGAATAGAACATTTGTTTCAGAAATAAATATAAATAACAAGAAATGTGGAACAATATTGATGGATCAGAGAACTTATGATAGAAAAGATTTGAATAAGGGCTTTGATAGACGCCCAAAAGATAATTACATAAAACAAAGTAATAAACCGTTTAATTTGAACACGTTAGAATCCTATTTTAAATTAGAATGCATCACTAATATGTATCGAATTAAATTTTTTTGTTGGACACAATTTTCATAGTTTATAATTTTATCATATGAACCATGTATTATGTTCGATAAACCTAAATTCAAATATGTAAAAATCTACATATTCATTGCCATTTCTATTATAAAATTTTATTTATTAACCGTATCAATCGCAAATTGATACTTTGAGAATGCAGTTTTTATATAGGCCTGATTTATGTAGAATTTATTTATTTCTCAGATTCCATATAACGTGGTACGAATTCGTTCCATTTGTATTATTTTTGAGTTTCTTATAGTGAGGTTCTCATATAACGCGGTATAAATTAATCCGATTTGTTTTATTACTATGTTCATTATAACACGATTTATATAGAACGTATTTCCTGAATTCGATTAATTCTAATTTTCTTATAACACGGTTTCTATATAACACTGTACGAATTAATCGCGTTATAGGGGTCTGGACGGTACTGATTTTTGTATAGCTGTGTATGTTTTTGGATCTAGGTGTTTCATTTTAGACTGATGTGAAGTGAGTATGGTATTATCACTTTTCTTGATTCCACAGTCTTTTCATTTCTCTTCTTTTGAGAAGCTTGTATTTATGAATATTTTGTATACGTTTAGTTTGTATATGGACGATTATTATTATTACTATATATTCCACTGTGACAACATAGAGGACTAGATGGTCTCACCGGTTTGCAACCAGTATGAACAGACTATATCAAGTTTACATTAGCTTTTCTATTGCAAAAATTTTCTTACCATTGTCATTGTTTAATATCACCGCCTTCTGTACATGTATGTATGTATGTATGTTGGTAAGTGTAATATTCGTAAGTTCTTTATAAATGATTTTGGGCTGATGTCTGTTATCGATATTACGAAAGATGCTTGCTTCCATATTCTTTTTATTTTTCGCACTAGTAGAGTGTATTCCTTTTTCTCTAACTCTGTCATTTGGAATTTCGCCGAGTTGAAAGCCTTTCACGCTAATGCGACAGTGTCGAGGGATGCTGTCTAATCAAATTTAATCGATGTAGACCTGGTTAGGTTTTTAAATGATTGTGGATTGGCACGGATTTATTGTAACACTTGTTCCAATTTTTATTCCAAGGCTTACACTTTTAACAGACCTAACGATTTATTTTATATTTTATACCGCGACTGCAATTCCGGAGGTTAGATGTGCCTCAACGCCGTTCTAGCGGATTAAGTTTATAAAGGTAAAGCAAGTTTAGGAATTTTACAAGTACCAGACGCGACAGATGGGACCCACGTGTGACAGACCCAACAAGCGACGGACGGACAGCACTTATAAATCACGTCATTGACTATCAAAAATCGGCTACTTGACAGTTTCCTACTCCTTAGCCAAAGGTCCTTCCGTCACACCCTCTGTCCAATTAAAACTCCTTACTTTTCCACCACCAACGTTTATTTTACCCAATCAGAACTAAACTGGAGAAAACACCGGACAGAACACGACGAGACACGACATAGAGCAAAATCGAGAAATCGGTTCGTCTTCGGCACCGATCCTTGAAACATCTTACTTACGCATATAAACGCGTGTTCGAAACGGTACACCGTTCAACGTCTCCGTTATAACTATTCTATACTTTTCTGTAAATAAACACTCTCTTTTGACCATACATTCTGGATCCTTATTATTACAACTAGTCACGCAATATTAATTTGGCGCGTGATTAGCGTTCTAGGACATCGAAGGGATTCGATACGAGAGGACTCCACAATACTGTTTACTTTTTTTGACGAAATCTAACAAGTAGCTTTGAAGTTGTCGGTTGAGCTTTGTGTGCGAATCTTGGCGCGAATCTCTTGCGAATCTTAACGCGAATGTGTTGTGAATCTCGAGATAAATTCTGTGTTTGACTTTTGAGGAGAATATTGAGTTCACTCTGCTTGATCGTTGTGCGTCAGTGTTTCTATAAGCTTGAGTGTGTTGTGATTGATGGATGTGAAGTGTGAGTGGTAGGTGCGTGTTTTCCTTTTAATTGTGTCTATAATGGGGTGTCTGTTAGGGGTGTGTACCGGTTTCGACGTTTTTCGATGGTGATGAATGTTTAAACAATTTCATATGTCTTTCGTCTAGGAGTGATTTACGGCCTTTTTCTGGTAACTGACACAAGTGTTGTCTGGCTAACACGAGTTACGGTACATTGGTACTGTTGAAATAAACCAATCTCCTATCTGACCCGAAAAGTTCAATTTTGGGAATATACAACTCTGTATATTTTATTTTTATTCACTGAGAATAGTTATATCGATAGTGTATATAGTCCTATTTATTTCCTATGTAATATCTGGTCTATTGGCTGTAAATGTTTTTTCAGTGAATATGGAATTGTCCCAGTATATTTTACACTGTGTATGTTATTTTGAGTGACCTGTTAGTGAATATATTTATAACGCAGTTGACAAGCGTTTGCAAGTTTCTATTTCTGTCTTATTGTTAGCGTTACATATAGAATTTTCCTAGCATTGTCGTGTCTACTTGTGTAGTTATTATTATTACTATTGTTAATATGTGCAATAACATGCCTCCTATGGTATGTCTCCTATTGTTAGAATCTCCTATACGATATCAAAATTGATTTTTGCTAAACCATACGAAATTATTTCGTTAGCTCAAGACCTTTTCGTCTTCAATTGTTTCATGTATTTTAAATGTGGAAAAGGGAAGATGATACGTAGGTATAACAACAAAAAAATTTTTTTTAAATAGCAAACACATTTGTGATTTTTAAGGACGCAGGAGATCGTAAAAGAGATAGGAATCAATATAGATCATAAAAATACTTTTTTAAAACTGTAGTTGTAGCATCAGGAACTATATTTTATTAGAACTATTTTATATTTAATTGTAATTACTCATAGAAGTATATATAAGTACAAATAAGAAGTTTGTTAATTTTGTAGAACTGACCTTAGTTATCAGGGTACTTAACCTAGTTACTTTGATTATCAAAATCACCAATTGATCAAAATTTTCTTTTCATCTAAAGCAACTACGAAAAATTGATAAAAGATATTCGTAAGATTTACAGAAAATGTTTACAAAAAGTAATTACATGTTAGTTCTCGTGATTATCTCACGCAAATCGTTTTGGGGAAATTTGAGTTAAATTAAAGATAAAGATATGAAACTCTGAGAAATCTGTGAAAAGTGTGAAACAGGCTATTTACTAGCATTTACGGCATAAGTTGAACTAAAACACAATAATTTAGAAATAATAATACATGATAATAATGCTTACAGCAGTCATCGTAACATGCATTAAATATAAATGAGGAAAATATCTGTACTTTTCATTTTGACTTTTATATCGTTTAGTTCGCAGCAACATAAAAGGCTATCTTCGGTTTCCATTTCGTTCTCTTTATAAAGGTTTTTAAAATTATTTTACGATATAAGTACGTGCTTCAAGCGAGAACACGAAGATTAAAATTTGCTTTTCATGCTGTTGATATTTTAGCCGGTTGTGCCTTGAATTTTAATAAAGGAAGATACTTCTCGTTGCGACATATATTTTCAAAAGCAATTATACAAAAAAATTAGAACAAAATAAAATCGAAAACAAAAATGGAAAACTTAATATATCAGTTTTGTATCTGTTATAATTGGATTTTACTTTTATTCTTTAATTTCTGCTTTTACTCTGCTCCTATCTACTCTTTACGGTGAATTATACGTCACTGACTAGAACAACAGCTCTTTTCTATTAATTTACATTTGTTAGTAGACACGAGTCATCTCTGGATGAAATTATCGCGATTATCTTCAATGCATACCATAAAGAAACCAAGGAAACATGATTTACAATTCGCTTGAATCGGCCGATGAAATGACCTTTCCTCGCTAAACGAACAAATTTGCATCATCTATGCAAATTTCGCAACAAATAGTATTGTACACGGTTTCTCTAACTCCACTCAACCGTCATGTTTAAAAAATTTGTATTTCTTACAAGAAAAAAAAAGAAATCGTAAATATTTAATGAGTTCATATTTCAAAAAGGTTCATTGAATTCACGAAAAATTTCATTTAATTTCCAAATTAATTAAAAATTTTTCCAAATTCAATTTAATTTCCAAACTTTAAGAAGCATGTCCGTTTTAAAGAAAAATAGATTTTAGCTTTTATGTCGATTAACCGTCTCATACTGCTCGTTAAGCGTACTATAAGTAAGCTATTACAGTTTATATTCTTATTTTTTAGCAGACCGTGCCGCATAGTGGTCTCGGTGAGGGCAAAAGATTACTTATTTTAATATTTAGTATACAGATTTTTCTCAACGACCATGATCAATAAAAATTTTTTTTGTAAATGCCATTAATTTGCAAGAAAATTATAACATAGAATTATTTTTTAGATCGCATTGAGGTATATGGAAATTAGAAAAGCTAAACCCAATTTTGTAATCTCATTAAGTATATCATAAACGAATATATTTTACGAACGAAATTAATAAAAAAAATAACACTTCTGTTAATTTAAATAAGGTGTAGATGGATGTAGGAGATATTTTTGCTAACTATCTTTTAAGATATTTTAAGTTATAAAACATAACTTCTTTGCGATAGTAACAGAGTCTAGGTAAAATTTATTATAAATAATCATTATATTATTGAGTGCGTGATTAAATAGTTTTCAGTTGCGGTATTACGTGATTTATGATTACGAATATTTTATATCTAATTTTCGTCGCTATTAGAAATATATCGCTTTAAGTAATGGTTACTTTTGCTGATATTTTTATCATAAAAACAATTACCATATCTTAAAATAATAATTTCTTCGTATTTTAAGTGTAAAAGTTATTTCTTGAGAAAAAACTACCTGTTTTGCTATTTATTATTAATAATGAACTCCGCCTACAATTCATTTCCAGAATGGAAAGAAGTAACCTATTTTATGTTTGCAAAATGGCATAGTATTTTTGCTTTCGTTATATATTTTTTAATATATACATTCATTTTCTTTTTCTTTCCCGGTAATTTTGAATTCAAATTCATAATTAGCAATCCTGAAAGCTATCAGATACGAATTTTTGTACACATTAAAACTTTCATAGCAATGCTACGATATTTATTCCTTATTACGCTAATTTCGAATCATTATGACAGTGCGATGTTCCGTATAAAATCGGTTGTCACATCGATGAATCAAATATTTAACTTCGATATATTAGTGACAATGAGAAAATTTCTGACGAATAATTTCAATTCGAAGTATTCCATGACGAAGTATAGATTTATTTATATTTTATCAATATTTACGTATGCATCTTTTACGACTAAATTTTTGGAATATTTAATTAATGAGATTTTTTTCAAAATCTTGTTTAATACTTCCGACGTAGAAGAATGAAATTCAGTCGTCAGAGAAAAGAGGAAAAAGCAAAAGAAAACTGAATGTGATCTGAAGATTTTAATAAGCCCGGCTAATAAGAAAAAATCGAGTTGCGTAATAATGTTTCTAGCTATAACAACATTATTTAGAGTTAATGCTTGAATTAATTTATATTAACGTAATTAGTTACGAAGTTGAAATATTTTCAGTTACATGTGTTATTCCGTAGACGTAATAGAATGAGAGATTTCATTCTGAAACGTTATGTAATTTGTCTTTTGCCATTAGCGTAAATATGGAATATGTTGTGCTCTAAATTTTGGTCAAATTGATAATGCATGGCGTAATATCATACGCTCTAGTTATTATATATTAATTATTGATTCATTGTAACGGTGTCATTCCGGGTATCTAGGTGCAAGCAAACACTCCGATAAGTATGGCGGTGTGAACGTAAATTGAAAACGCTAATTAAACTTAATATTTGCCTCCGTTATTTACAGATATACGCGAGAGATAATTAATTACGATTACAGTTAATTTAGCATAGATTTATAAAAATATATAGAATAATTAGTCGGAGAATTTGGGAGTAACTTTGAAACATTTACAAATTTCTCTAAACATTCTCCTTCCAAATAAACCGTCGTCGTTTTAATCGATAATTTGTTGATATCGCGAGAAGGTGAGAAAAATTGCTTTAATTAAATTAATAATTATTAATAGGTCAATAAAATCGATAGAAAATGTGGATCCATTTTTACCTATATATGTATACGTGATATATTATTATGTCGTGCCTTGGTATTGGATTCAGGTTTTGAATACTCTCATTTTTACAAGTATATTTATTTATACAGGTTTCTTAATATTATTCTTCATATATGTATATATCAATATACAAAATGTTGGTATAAACGAATAATGGTACAAACGAGCAGAAGATGACTTTATATTAAAATATAAATCGAAAAGAAGCAGCAAATTTTTTCATTTGAGACTTCGTTTTCGAGAAAATTGAGTTTAAAAACTCATTAAATGCGTGTCGTCAAATTTCAATTCTGCAGTATTTTTCCTTTTGAGCGTCTCAACAGTAACTAACAATAATTTTCTGTATTATTTTATCGTTTGATTCATTTAATGATCAGATGTTAATATAGAGATGTTTATGGACATGAATAAATATAAATTTAATTAATATGTATTTAATTAAATTATAGATTTTATAAGATTTTTATAAAAGAATGCGTAAACCTCGAAATTCTCGAAAACAGAGGCTCAAATAAATAGAATTAATTCCTGTTTTCTGACTTATTTTTACGTATAGAATCTCTTCCTTCCGGACTATACCGTCTGTTATCAGTCAATTTAAATAAATTGATCTACTATAGTTTATCGTTTGACTAATCAAGCTTAATGTGGGGTCAAGTATGGCATCATTCTGTCACCTGAATATTTTATCTGGTACTACATTCTTGTAACATTCGTTTACATATTGTGAATTCGACCAAATCATCCAGATGCACTTAAACAATACTGAATTTTATATTTATTTATATTTTGTATTTATGTATATATTTAGGCATTTAGATTCGATATACGAGTATGGAAAGAATGTAGGTAGAACTCGACAAGAATATTTTTCATTATTATTCACGAAAAATATAAAGTATATTTAAGCATAAAACGTTTAAACAATAAACCCAAAAGGAATATACCATTGAAGTAATAAATCATTTCTCTCTTTCTACAACTTTCTTCTCTTTTTCTCACTCTTTATCACGATTGCATTGCATTGTGCACTCTTCGATAATTCTATCACGACTGTTTTATTGTTGCACATTCTTGTAAACATTTTTCTAAACATCATTCACATTCCACGTATTATATTTATATCATAGATTACACAATTATAAACAAAGGAGTTTCACTCATTCAGCCATCCTCACACTCACACACGTAAGACCATCACTCGCAAAGATTATATGCTTACTAACGAAATTAACTGAAAAAATACAAATTACATAAAAACATATATTATTTGTGTTGTAGTGGTTACATAGATTTTTAAATATATATGTGTTGGGACGAGTGGAACAAGTATGCATGAGATTCCAATATATAATGAATTCAGGTTATTATGATAAATGAGTATGCGTGTAATGATTGAGGTGTGCGTGAATTGTGTATGTCAATGTAATGTATGAAGAAGAAAGGAGAAAAGAGAGTGATTTCGGATACGTTAATTGCAATTGAGTTATAATAGCGAAAAGTCCTGTGATAGAGTAATTGTGAGAAATTAATTATATTTAAACGTTATATTTGTGTTTTATAATCTTTCTAACTAAATTAAGAATTGTTCTTGTTGTTATTAAAATCTCATCCACCACTAATAATTTGAAGAAATGAAATTTTCAAAATGGCATTTTACATTCGGTCACTTTTAATTGTCGTCATTGGAAAATGATGGTTACAGATTGTTGAATTCGTCTGGTATGCAGAATATTAAATTACGAAATATATTTCATGTAAAAGATATAAATGCTTTTGAAAATTTGAGAAAGAATGATTTCGAGAGAAATATCGCAATGTTCTTAGCTCCGAACCGAAACAATTTAGCAATTTAGCATAACTTGATTTTTCGTATCGACAAATGTAACGTATTATGTAGATAATAAGGAACACGAGATAAACGAAACAATTTCTATAATATAAATGTTCTTATGCATTAGAGTGCTTAAAAGCATATATGATTGTATTCATAGAATGAAATAAATATATGAAAAATAATCATATAATCATAAATTTCTAAGAACTTGTTTATCGAGTAAAATTTGTAAATCGAGTAAACTTGTTTTTCGAATAAAATTTAAATAAAATTTTATACCACGAATAAATCTGTTGCAGAGTATTATGGTTATACTTAAAAGCATTTATGATTATATTCATAGAATGAAATAAATATTTGAAAAATAATAATATGATCATAAATTTCTAAGAAGTTGTTTTTCGAGTAAAATTTGTAAATCGAGTAAACTTGTTTTTCGAATAAAATTTAAATAAAATTTTATTTCATGAATAAATCTGCTGCAGAGTATTATGGCGAAATACGTTGTAATTTGTTGTTGTACATCTTCGTTATTCGGGTACCGAGTAACTCGATGAGGAATGAATTATGACCTCAGTACACAAGTCATCAACACTCATAAACATCTTGAGAAGTTGTTCTCCCGAGCAAACAAGCTCCGTTTCTCGTCTACGCAAATTTCCATGTTAGAGCTAACTGTGGAAAACGACGAAATGAATCTTGGAGTAGATATTTTTCTGCATGATTTCTCGGAATTATTCTCACATTTCAAGAAATAAATAAAATATTTGCTACTTTCCAGAATTTAGATATTTCTTCGGGTATTTCAGTCAATTATCAATATTATCTATATTATTTATATCTATATTTAACAGAGTACACGATAAGTGAATCGTACTGTGTAAATTTAAAATTTGATTTTATGGAAAACGAAGCCACGAATGAAAAAATTTTGTGTAACAAATTTTTTCTTATCTTTTTACTTAAAATCACATCCCGAATGGTTCTCTCCGATCCACCCTGTATAAACCGAAATATTGGAATAACGAAATTCAGTAATTGCTTGTTTAAAAAATAAACGAACAATCGAAAATAAATGAAATTAATTATAACATCTATGTGAAATTTTTCTCATTCAAATGTAAATTCTTCTTAGCTACTTTATCACATTGGTATTGCATTGGGATTATTAGAAATCAACGTTTATTATGTAAAACGAGAGTTACTTTTGTTTTTCAATCGAGAAGTTAGCTTCTCATTCTGTCGCGCGTGAGAATATATAATGAAAGTATAGCACTTTTATTTTTACTACTGACTTCATTTCGCGAAAGAAATATTTTGTTTAAAGAATCGAACTCCCGACTCCTTCGCATAAACCTTTGTCGATCATAGTTAAGCAAATTGAAAATAAAAGTATAATAATACAGAAAAACGATTCTTGTTCAAAGTGGTCCGAGTTAACTGCAGAATTTAGTTTCAAAAATCCCTCACAGAATGGGGAACTAAAATCAATCAATGACGAGTATATACGTCAAACGCAGGGCAAATGCTCTTATTATAAGTCTTAAAAAGTAAGAAATAGAGCACAATGCAGAAAAGATTACATTTTTATTCGATAAAATATTGACAATTCATCGTTGAAAAGTTATCGTTATTAAAAACTTAAAAATGATCAAGGAATAATAAAACTCGTGAAGAAGAAAAATTAAAGAAAGAAAGTAATTTTAAGAAATTCAGTTCTTTCAGTGTGGTATTTTCGAATACACAATAATGTACACAATTAATTCGGTGAATACCAGATGCATTGGAGAAAATAATCAACTCGGTTTGTAAAAAGGGGAATTTCTAATATACCAAAGAGAGTAATCAAATTTTGTATAGCAATTTTATTGATATAAAGCAAACATACCACCAAATGACATTTTTATTACGTCTTATTGAAATTTCGAATTTTTATAATAAATGGGGATTTTTTATTCTAGACTTTTGAATTGACATGTATACACGTCGAATATAGTACCTGACTAATATTTCACATCTTCTTGTACTAATTTAATTTTTTTTTCTTTCTATTGTGATATAAGATATACGGAAAATATTTTGAAAAATACTTATATCTTTTTCTCTGGGTTTAGAGATTGACGAAAAAAATGTAAATTTGTGAATTTCCGAAACTCGAAATTTTATTTTCAGTTCCAGGGGGTTTCGTGATTTCGACATTCGAGAAATTCCTACTTTTTACCAAGCCTAACCACCTCCATTAAAATCGGACGTGTATTATTGAAGAAAAGTAGTTGATAGGAATAAGCGTACGAGTTTTAATAAAGAACATCGAGTCAAGTTTTAATAAAAAGAAATGTAGAAAGTATTACGTTATGCTTGCGAAATAAAGCTATTTTATACTCATAGAATCATAAATTTGTCATAGGAATGAAGTATTTGTCATTTCTGAAAACTCGATTGTTACATTTGAATAAATTATTAAATCCAAAATCGTGAAACTTATATAGCATTTCTAAACATTAATATTTGCTGTTCAACGGTATTTAACGTGTTATTATGTTTATTTCGTTTATTGTGTCATAATCTTATATTTATTTCCATAGAATAAGACACATGTGGACTGCAATAGACAATTTAGATTTGTGAAAGGAAAAATGCTGATAGAAATATATTTTTGTTGAAATACATTTTTGCATTAGTATACGCAGTTGCATAGTATTATTTCATACATATTCTGTATGTTTAGGTGCACATCACCAATTTATATTTTTATCATATGGAACATCAAGAGATTGACGATTTGAGTTACTTGAAAGAAAAATTTCTGGACTGTACATCGTTAGCTTGTCTACTTTATCTTAATCCGAAACAATTTACAGGATTAATAGACATTTTAATTTGGCTATGAAGTAAATGCATGACATGCGTGATTTATCTGCTAGACGAACACATGACACAGCCAATGCCAATGACACACAGCTAGAGACATCTCGAAAATTTAAAAAATTTGTCTTAATTAAATAGTACATTTTCCAAGTCATTGTCTATTATTACATTTCAACAAGGATCTATTCGTAGATAAAGCACACGAATATGGGAAAGTAAAGAGAAAGTAAGTTTTGTTTAAATTCTTTAAGGGTTTATTGCATTCTATTTTAATTTTTATCATATTCAAAGAATTTCTTTGAATTTTCGACCATTTTAGAATCGAAAATTTCGTAATATTAAAATCTGTATTTAAATTTTTGGGGAAAATTACAACCAATTTAGTTTTAGCAAGTTATATGTCTGATAAAATTCCAACGGGCCCCGGTGAACCATCGAGATGAAATTTGGATGGGAGAAAGAGGCGAGGGAACCAACTCGAAATATAAAATTTCAACGCCTGGAATTTAATAGTTTTCGGGATATTAATAAAAAGCTTTTGGTACAATACATGGAATTTCATTTATACATATCTGTGTACGCCGTGGCAATGTATGCGTCAATTTCCGACCGTTTTCTAGCTATTGTTTCTCTAAACATTTCACGTGAATCGGTAAGTAACATAATAACGGGTAACTAACTTGAAAAGTATCATCACTGAAATAAATATTGGCTTGTGAATTGAACGGAAATAAATTAGCGATGAATTTTCAAAATTGCAATATGGATACTAAGGTAACTCTGCTAGAAAACCTTGATGCCTGAAACTTCACCAGTCACGCATACATATATACAGGGTGTTCCAGAAATGGTAGTACAACCGACAAGAGGGTGATTCTCATGCAGAAATGAATAAAAAGAAAGAATAAAATTTTGTCATTCGAGGCTTCGTTGTCGAGAAAATCGATTTTGAATATTTACCAAGTGCGCGTGCACCTAACTTTGACTATGGCAGATGGATCATCAGTATACCGTACTCGGTGGATATTCAAAATCGATTTTCTCGACAACGAAGCTTCGAATGAAAAATTTTATTCTTTATTTTCGATTTATTTTCTCATGTAGAATCATCCTCTCTTAGGTTACACCATCGATGCTGATGTATTGATGGTCCAGACGTCTAAACCATAGCTAAATGCACGTGTAGTCCATGAATATTCAAAGTCAACTTTCTCGAAAACGAAGCTTCGAATCAAAAAATTTTACTTTATTTTATTTTTTTGCGATTCATTTCTGCATATAAAATTATCTTCTTCTCGATTGTACTATCGTTGCTGGAACATGTGTGTATATAATCATCAGATTATCGTGTAAGGACACCTAATAAAATAAAAAATGTATTATATATTAATAATGATAATAACAATAAATTTTTATTACAATTATTATATATTAATTAATTTTATTATATAACAAGGTAGTAGTTTTCATTTTATAATTATTTTAAAAAAATGAAAATTATTACCTTGATAATAACCTAATATATGAAAAAAATTAATTAATATATAATAATTTTGTTTATTTTGTTTAATTTGTATAGTTTATTAATTATGATTTATTGATTTATATTTATTTATATGATTTTATAATATACAAAATTTATTATAATATGAATATAAATTTAATTCTATTGAGTTGTTATAGCCATTGCAATTCAATAGAATTTGACTGAAAAATTCAATTATATAGAGATTTTCGACTAATATCGTGGTGAGCTAATTTTTTTACATAAATAAGGAGAAAAAATTCTATTGAGTTGTTATAGCCATTGTAATTCAATAGAATTTGACTGAAAAATACAATTATATTGACATTTTCGACTATAACCTGAATTCCTACTGCGTTAAAGGGTAATTTTTAAATTCTCGAAACACGAATCCGAAGTTTTCTAAAATTTCGAAATTCTCGAGACATTGAAAATTCAAAGCGCTGATTTTGCTTTGCTGAAAATTTTATTCTACGAACCGAAGTCACGATAAAATTTTTCATTTGAAATTTTTATTGGTCACACTTTGTATAAAAAGGCAGAAAAATCATGATTGTTGCCCTCTCTTAGTATGCACTGCGTGACACTGAGCGCCTTGGTCGTGCAATAAAGGACACTTTCTTGGTTATGTACACATCATTACGTTATACAGTTGTTTAGCGATTTCGAGGATGGAGATGCTTTATATGTTGACTGTTCCGTCCCGGAAAGCGTATTTATAGCATAACTCTTATTTTTATTTTTCGCTGATTCTAAACACTCTATTATTCTGTATTTTGACTGTAACTCTGAAGATCAACGGGGCCTCACCGCCCTCTCTATCAGCGGATTAAGTCATATACAGTAGGGGTATATCATTATATATCATTTTCCACTGAAAGATACCCACAACGTTCTGGTCGATCTTCTGAGATTTACGCACTTGGTAAAGTTTATTGCAGACAAGGACCAGAAATTCTATGAGCGCGGGATCACGAAGTTACCAGAAAGATGGCAAAAGGTCATCGAATAGAATGGAAGATATTTGACCGATTAAAGTTCATTTACTGTATAGAAAAGATTGAGTTTTATTTCACACTAAAAAACCGAAAGAACTTTCTTGCCAACCCAATATTTGATTTTTGTTTGATTTTTATTTCATTTTTGTTTGATTTCTATGTAATTTCTAGTTCACTTCGTTGTGTTCTGTCTAATTTCTGTTTAATTACTAGTTAACTTCGAAGTGTCACCTCGGGTTTTCGTGACTAGTTAAGGGTGGATATTGGTGGAGGAAAATTAGTGTCTTTGATTGGACATAAGTGTGTTAGAAGGAGTTTAGAAGTTGCTTTTCGTATAGTTTTCGATCGTCACTGGCGTGATTTATAAGTAGATGTTCGATCGATGCTTCAGTGGGTCTAATCAGTCAGGGTTAGTGGTTGTAAATGTTCTGTACTTGTACGTCTAGATTATACTGCTTAATCCATTGGAAGGATTGGAAGGCACGATTAACCTTCGCTGTTGCCGTTCCAACACAGTTAAATAAACTACGAAAGAAAACAGAACAACACAAAAAAAAATGTATTTTTTAATTCAGATTCTTGTTTCTGTAACATTAACACATTCTAACCTTTCCCGATTTAATCTGCTCCTCTTTTCATCTACTATAATGCCTTTTATACGGTTATACATATGCAAGCCCAATTCAGTTATGATTAATCCTCTGCTTCGACTATTTCCAACGGAATACATGGTTAACATGATTTCAGCTCTTGGAAAATGTAATAATAATTATTCCATTGTAGGGACTGTATTGTATAATGTATCTCGATAGAAGATACTCAAATTATATAACAATCCAGTCGTTAGTTCTCGAAACGTAAATAGAACATTTAACGCAGAGGACAATTATTATATGCTTGAAAAGAAGCGTGAGTCTAAATATAAATTTGGAACGCGAATTCTGTTTGCTAAAATTTCGTGAAATTCTCTAGAACGTTAGCATTCGAATTCTAATTTAGTTATATACGTATTTTCTATATTCACTGTAGCCTCCTACCGTATCGAATCCCTTCGATATCCTAGAACGCTTATCACGCGCCAAATTAATATTGCGTGACTAGTTGTAATAATAAGGATCCAGAGTGTGTGGTCAAAAGAGAGTGTTTATTTACAGAAAAGTATAGAATAGTTATAACGGAGACGTTGAACGGAGTACCGTTTCGAACACGCGTTTATATGCGTAAGTAAGATGTTTCAAGGATCGGTGCCGAAGACGAACCGATTTCTCGATTTTGCTCTATGTCGTGTCTCGTCGTGTTCTGTCCGGTGTTTTCTCCAGTTTAGTTCTGATTGGGTAAAATAAACGTTGGTGGTGGAAAAGTAAGGAGTTTTAATTGGACAGAGGGTGTGACGGAAGGACCTTTGCCTAAGGAGTAGGAAACTGTCAAGGAGCCGATTTTTGATGGTCAATGACGTGATTTATAAGTGCTGTCCGTCCGTCGCTTGTTGGGTCTGTCACACGTGGGTCCCATCTGTCGCGTCTGGTACTTGTAAAATTCCTAAACTTGCTTTACCTTTATAAACTTAATCCGCTAGAACGGCGTTGAGGCACATCTAACCTCCGGAATTGCAGTCGCGGTATAAAATATAAAATAAACCGTTAGGTCTGTTAAAAGTGTAAGCCTTGGAATAAAAATCATGTTATAAACTCGCTTTCCGGGACGGAACGTTGACTGTAATAATATAGTATATGAGTTGTTCATTAATTTTTTATTCATCGATAATATACTTTTCTCTTATGTAGATTCCGAGAATTTCGCGGGAGAGGTGCAATTTTCCAATGTCCAAAAGTCAGAATATTGTAAGCGTTCGATATGACGAGAAATCGAACTCTAGATGGGATAGTTAGGTTTTTTACCTAACAAGTATTTTAAAACTTTGTAAATTTATCTGAGATTTTAAGACATGTATCGATCAATTTCTTTTATTAGCTATAATTCGATTGTTCAATATACAACAAATATGGATAGATAAAATGTTTCTCCATTTACCGGTATATACATATAGGGAGAACAAAGTAACTTAATCACCTCGAACAACTCGCTCATTTTCTACGATATATAGAGAAATGTTGAAGAAAGGTATAATTTAAATGGAAGGCACAAATATTATGTTAAGAAAGAAGTTTTCTTGAAATCATATTTTTTAAGAATCGCCTTAATGGGAGAAGGTGCAGATATTTTCATCTTCTGAAGGTAGTAATTAAGGTGAAGACCTATTCAATGAGCCCCAGGATTTCCACTTGACCTAGAACACGAAAAATTGAGAAATTTTTGCAAATAGGTGCTAATAATGAAAGTTTGAAATTGCCAAAGATAAAGTGATTAATAAAGGAACAACTAAAACTTCAACTTGGCCCATATCAGCGCGAATCTGATATCCTTGCTAACATCATTATTAAGACATTTTCTCAATTGCATTTTAGTTGACGATATATTTCAGATTTCAATTTCAATAACGATATATTTCAAATTTACTTTCTTTCGAGGTAGTGCAGGTAATTATACATCGTGTTTACAAAAGTGCGTGATTGTAAAATCACATAATTAGTAAGTTCGTGTTACGTTCATAACCGAATTCACAAACTACCTTAGACACGATAGTCTCGCGAATGTTTAATGAGAATCATGATAAATGATTATCATTGACTTTAAAAGAGATACAGTTTCATTCGAGAAACGAACAAAATTTTATAGAGACATCGTTAACAAAAAAAAATATGTTTCTTGTAAAAAAAGTCTCTTTCGAGATAAAGTTTTACTTACAAAATTTAAAACCTACCCCAATCTCTATATAGGTCTCATAATATATTCTTTCTTCAAAGTTAAAAGTGATATATTTTCTGAATAAATTTCGAAACCGAGATAAAATCCGGATGTTACGACCAGTTACATTTAATCATTTATATTTAGATTGCCAAAAATTAAAATAAAGATGTTTTTTTTTTTTTTTTTGACAATGTCAGTTTCTCTTTCAACATTTTTGTATAAGTGAACTGAAACTCACAAAATATACTGTCTAGCAGTTTAGCGAACAAACATTTTCTCATTTAACCCTCTCCATCCTGTGCCGGGGTCATTTTTGACCCGTGTTGAAAGCCACTCGAATGTAATAACATACGCAACGATGGGAGCTGCTTGTGTAGCTGAAAAGTGACTATACGCTAACACGGGAACGGCATGTGGCTAACACGTGCCCGCCAAAGTACCGAAGTGACGAAGATTCTAAACGAAAGAAATCAGTTTTCAGTAACGCACTCGAAAAATTTTTCATTTTAAAGTTTATTTTATATTTTAGTGATTTTATTGTTGTTTCAGCATTTTATCAATGTATTTTAATACTTTGTATTTAATAGTTCGTACTATTTTCGTTTCTAGTATTTAGCATTTTATGCTATTTCTCATTTCGATTCTAGTATTTAACGCGATTTTAGTATTTCGCTATTTTTACTATTAGTTTACTGTTTTTATTCTTATTTTCTTCTCTTTATTACATTTTTCCGTTCTTTCTACTTGTTGACGCAATGTCTTCATTGCGAACGAGCAATTTCTCCTTGTCTCCTCTCGCTCAATTCGTACAAGAGATGCAAACCTGCACAAGATAATAATACAGATAATAATAATAATGATAATAATAATATTAGATAATAATACTATATGAATCAGGCGTATATCACTGTGTTGGTATGTTATTGGTGAGGACCTCGGTCCGGAGCGATCGTTACTCCGTGTTAATCGGTATTCTAAATAATAGTGGAATACCGTGTGGGTCAGAAGTGACCCCGGCACAGGACTGTGCGTTTCAATAGTCGGAGGGTTAAAGAGAAACGTGTCCTTTCTCATTCTTGCAATGATCAGAAGTCAGGCATTTTTGAGGAATACGCGTTTAGCATGCGATGTACTATGTCGTGTACAGAATTACGAGGATTTACGAATGACGTTGTAACGCCTTCCTAACAACCATGAAACACTCTCGTGCATTCACGTAACCATCTCTAGTAGCAGCGCCATGTTAGCCACACACTGTTAGCCATACGACAACCAATCTCGTTTTATAGTGGTTCTCAGTATTAACGATACACTAATTCCTTCACACGCTCCAATCTCTTGTGGTGCTCCGTCATCTAACACAAACATCTCATCGCTTCGTCCGCGTACATATATACCCGCGCCTTGCAGCTCTTCGTGTTAAACATAAACACTGGCTCCGTACGTCACTAATGAAATTAGAAAAAAAATGTCCGCATAAACCTTAATTTAAATACCACTCGTAAGGTATTCGTGATTCTACTTATTCTGTTCAAGGAATCAAAACACCTGAAGTCTGAATATCTTTTGACGGATATACGAGATATATTTAAACAAGAAGGGTTATTTTTGAATCGGTGTTTCAGTATATTACTGGCAACATGATTCGTCATTTGCGATGCACATACGTGTAAGATGGTCACGGTCGAGGGTGGTTTAATTGAAATGCTCGAGGCGAAATCGTTACTAGCAAATCTCTGACTGGACTTTATTCTGTGACTATAACTTGTAAGAATATATGAGATTAGGCGAGCTCCGGTTACCGATAAGGTGACGTGAGTGAGGAGCAATGACACGTAGCAATGATAACCGGAGTCTCAAATCGAAGCGACGATCCGCTTGATCCGCGATCAATGAACAAAGGAGGCCCATCCTTAAAAGCGTATATCGAGAAGAGTACGGGGACAGTTCCGGGACAGTTCTTAGACAGTGCTGAGACAGTTCTTTGAGAGACAGTTTACGCGAGAGACGAAACTATGACTACCTCATAGCGAAAAGAAGAATATCGAATCGGCCACCAAGAGTTGGACTTGTGACCTAGCCCTCGCTTAGTAAAACCCCCTTACAATTTTGACTTTAAGTAAGGGTGCAAGCGTACGAGACAGTTCCGAGACAGTTCCTAGACAATGCGTTGAGAGGAGTTAATGAGAGACAGTTTTTAGGAAAGAGTATTAGCGGCCAGTTCTTGTTGAATATTACTAAACCCCCTTTACAAATTGAAACTACTCGAACTTCTGACTCTCGACTGTACAACTCACAACTCTGGAACTCTAACTCTAGCTCTCGACTGACTACTGACTATCTTAACACTTTACCGACTGGTAACCTATTATTCGACTTTTTGTCACCGACGCTTATCGACCTGTATAGCCTATTAATCGGTTCTCATGGCGATGAACAGTCATTTTCATTATATGAATAGTAATTTGTTATTTAGTATGGAGGTACATTGCTTAGTTGTATCAGTTGCGTTGCTTTGTAAGCTCGGAAGGAGGAAACTCCCTTCGTACCAAGGTCAGGGGTGAAGGAGTTAGGCCCTCCGAAGGGTCATCCTTGCAGGGACCCGCGACCACGTTACCCTTGGTTTATGCCGGGGAGAGCCGGGGTTGCGCGAAGCCGCCTCGCGTGGCCTGGACCTGATCTTCTACGACCCATCCGGCAGCTAGATCCTAAGTGCAAAAGCCTAATAGCCTAAATTAGGCGTTTGAACGACGCCTTGTGTCTGGTGATCCAAGACAGTATAGAAGCTCAGCTAGAATGCTCCTATGGCTACGTCTAATTCTACGTCTATGTCCTAAAAATATATTACATACGTGTAGAGTTTATAGGACGATAATCTATATAACAGCTGTAAATGCCGTGATTTCTTACATGAACTTGACATTGAGACCGACAAGCAAGACAGAAAAGTTTGGGATATTTTATTTTTGTAATTAGCGGAAACATATAGCTGCTACTGGCAATATTAATTTTGTCTTTCATCGTGGCAACGTGATTACATAATTTGTCACTACTATATCGCTCCAGTTGTTATTATTTGTGAATACTATATTTACAAACTGGTAACTTTATGAACCCGGTTGTTCCATCCCGGAAAGCGAGTTTATAACATGATTTTTATTCTAAGGCTTACACTTTTAACAGACCTAACGGTTTATTTTATATTTTATACCGCGACTGCAATTCCGGAGGTTAGATGTGCCTCAACGCCGTTCTAGCGGATTAAGTTTATAAAGGTAAAGCAAGTTTAGGAATTTTACAAGTACCAGACGCGACAGATGGGACCCACGTGTGACAGACCCAACAAGCGACGGACGGACAGCACTTATAAATCACGTCATTGACCATCAAAAATCGGCTCCTTGACAGTTTCCTACTCCTTAGCCAAAGGTCCTTCCGTCACACCCTCTGTCCAATTAAAACTCCTTACTTTTCCACCACCAACGTTTATTTTACCCAATCAGAACTAAACTGGAGAAAACACCGGACAGAACACGACGAGACACGACATAGAGCAAAATCGAGAAATCGGTTCGTCTTCGGCACCGATCCTTGAAACATCTTACTTACGCATATAAACGCGTGTTCGAAACGGTACTCCGTTCAACGTCTCCGTTATAACTATTCTATACTTTTCTGTAAATAAACACTCTCTTTTGACCACACACTCTGGATCCTTATTATTACAACTAGTCGCGCAATATTAATTTAGCGCGTGATAAGCGTTCTAGGACATCGAAAGGATTCGATGCGGTAGGACGCTACACCGGATTAAACTTTTCGTTATGTGACAAGCATGACAGTCGAGGGGCTTCAAAGATAGGCCCGAAATGCGAAACTAGTTGTCCTGATCAGAAAGAAAGAAAAAGTGAATAGTGTACAAGAGCAACACCAGGCTATAGTCGAACATTTCGGAATTTTAACCCTTTTCGCTCGGGCGAACCAGCATCTGGAGAGCAGTTAGTCGCTCCTGCTTATTTCATGAGTTCTTTACAGTAAACTTAAAATGATTTGAGACACAATAAAACTTGTGTATTTTAACATTATTCTATTATTTTATTATGTATTAACTTTATTTTAAATAACATTCGGAACTTCGGGATGACCCTTCGGAATTACCAACGTTTATAACGTGTCTTTTGGCTGTTGAGCGTGGACGAAATTAAGATTTGTGGGAAAGTTTGTTTCATAATGCTCCAAGTGTTGGGGCATTATTTGAAGAAGAAGAAATTGAACACCGACTTCTGTGGAATTTATTTTTACAGAGAGACAGGTGGCACGGTACTTAAACACGAACTGAGCACGGATGAGGTGCGGTGTAACTCATTCTTTATATAAAAGGTCTCGAAACACATCAAACAAGGCGCAATCCTTCGAAATAAAGGATCTCGGATTTTAGCGATAGGGATATCAATTTTGTAATTAATAATCGACATTAATAAGAATTTTGAAATGGAATTAGAGATTAGAAAAATCAACGCAAAAGACATTAGCCATTCGTAAAAATTAATTTTACGTTTAATTCTTTATATTATTTATAACTGTCTACGGTATACCATAGAGAACTATACTCAAAAAATAGTTGAAAAAACAGCATGGAAGAATAGGTATACATTCATCGTTCGACATTAAACATATTTAAACAGGATTCATTCGTTCTCCGCGTGCAAACCATTTATTTCCCGGTCAACAGTGGTAAAAGAGTTGCGAACTAGCGTGATAAACGCGAGTTTTATAACTTCGCTAAAAAGTATATAATCTGCACGATTTGATTCACACATCGTACTGTATCGATAAATCTAGTGGCGACGTTTATACATTATTGATACATATTAAATCATCCATATCTAGGTTATGGAACTTTTTAATGGCTGTAGGGGGTTGAATGCGTTTTACGGACTTCGTGAAGATAGATAGAAGTTTAATAGATCAGAATTTACGTTAGATTCGACCCTCTGATTAATTAGATTTTATTAACGAAATTTTGGTTATTTCGCGATAACTAACTTTCCGAACTTCTACTGCATTCTCAAATCGAATGGCATGGATTTATTTCCTCGTCTAACTTGCAAGGTTGGAAGACTGTAGTTAACCTCGATAGCGAACGATCCTACCGCGAACGTTACCCACCAAATTAGTCTTGGGTAACTGGATTTACCGTATGAGAGATGGACCAGTTCGATGTAGATGTTTCGACTTATCTATCAATCGATCCCACCTGTTTCGTTTCAAATTTCAACGCGACTCGCAAGCAGCGATGAACATTCGAGTCTCAATTTCGAAACATTTTCAAAACTCGACTCGGATTTTACGAAACAATTAAAACTCGAATTACTTCGAATACGATTCGAATGCAAGAATTTTTGAAGGTCTTGATAATTCTCGAATCGGAAATTTCGCGAGTCTTACAAGGCTTAAAAGTTTCGATAGATTTTGGAATCTTAAAACTTCAAATAATATTTCTCGTATAATATAGTATAGTATAGTATAATCATAGTAGAATCATAGTTTTGTGCTTGTTAGATAGTGGAATAATAAAACGTTTTTCCGTGTTACGTTCACCGAAAGAAACTTTTACTAGAGTAATCGAGAAATTTTTCTCGTCAAAATAAGATAAAACACGATATAATTTGTTCTTGTCGCATTCCTTTGAAGATGTCTTCTGAACCTCAATCTTTTATAGGCTTTCCACTCCTCCTTATATCCTTCATGCGCTATTTTTCTCTCCCTTATCATCATTTTTAATAAGAATTGTACATTGCGCAAATGTGAGATTTCTGTTTGAAACTCACGATTCGATATTAAATAACTCATTTTTCCTTTTTAGAATGCGCGTTAACTATAACTGTACGAACTCTCCTCGAATGTTTACCTGGAAAAGTAGGAAGCTGTTGCACGATACAGAGAATACACACACATTACGCGCAACATAATACATCATATCACGTACTCAGTTTTGTAGGCACTTATTTCTTATATACGCTTATTGATAAAAGTTCAGGAAGAAAAGTACATAAAAGTACATAAAAACTTTGGCATAGATATATATATGCAAGTCTACTTTACGAACTGAGAAGTACATAAAAAATAAAAATGTGACTTACTTGTTAATCTGAGAAATTAATCCAGGAAGGGCTAACCATCACGATTGAAACGAAACAATATAATTCGTATGTTGAAAAGTAGAGTTTACAAAATTAAAAATCTATGCTTTGAATAAAGAACGATTATTTCTTGAAACTACGAAACTTCCAAAGCCCACGAAAGTTTCGAACTTTGAAAATTTGAAACTTTGGAAGAAATTTTCGAAACATCTTTTCGCGAGCCGAAATTTTCTATATCCAAGTGAGAAAAAATATAAAATCGATGAATGAAGAATCAGTAAATACTTGAAAGGTGTTTCAGTATATTATATCCGATGAAAGACACGAGATAAAGAATAGAATTCGAATGTTACTGTTTTTGAAGAAGTTTATTTCATTACGATTACTAAAATTTCGTATAAAAATTTTACTAAAATATTAGTTCTTGGAAGAAGGTTATCCTTCTTGCAAGGCAAAAATGTAATCTTATTCCTTTATCTAAAATTCAGGATCAAAGTTTCGAAAATTTGAAAATTAAATTCCAAAAGCACTCTTAATTCTTAGTATACAGCTGTTTAAGCATTTCAATATTTGTATATAGAGATATTAAAGTTTTCTAATTTGCATATATTCAAGTATGCGAATTGTACTATGTAGGGTGAACTGAGGCAAATTAGACCATTTTCCATTTACTGATAAAAAGTGATACTTAAAATTTAGAAATGCATTTTCTTATTATAATTTTATAACAAATATACGTATAAATATAAATATAGTGATTTATGGAAGTGTTCGAACGTTATACATATTTTAAGAAAGTAGTATAATTCGAAAATTCTGAGTTTAAAGAAAGTATATAAAGCATAAAATGTTTTATGCAGAGTAATTTTTTTAATTATTATTAAAGTGCTAATAAATTTTTTGTTTCTTAAACTGGACCTGAGAAAGGGAAATTTTTACTATGGGGTGACAGAACATTAAAAATTAAACATTTTTCATTTGATAAGTTCTGCCCTATCTTGCATCATTATACAGTTACATTTAAAAAAAGCAGAGATCGAATTGTAACTTTGAGTGATGATTTCTGTCCACATAACTATATGAAATAATATCTGCAAATAAGAAAAAGTTAAAATATATATAAATCATTATGCTTTTATAAACTTTCAGATTGTAACATATTTCAATAACGAACGAATTTTCATATTTTGAAGTAATCCTCTTACGATAAAGACTAATTTATTTGAAATTTGTTTAACGTATTTCTATACATTTCTTATGAAATATTACAAAATATATTTTTGTACATTTAGATTGCGTTTTTCAAAAGTTTCAAAATTTAATTGAATTTCTTATTAATAATTTACAAACTTGTTTTGTTTGTACTTCAAATAATTTATAAGTGTCCTCATCAACGTCGCATTTAATTTCATCGCGATTTCAATGCATTTCGTAAAACAGCCTTTTTATACAACAATTTATCTAAATAACAAGTAGCCTATGAGTTCTTAATTATTCCAGAAAAACACTTTAATTAAATAACAAAGGAACGTACGATATGGGTTATACTGATATTATATTGATATAGTTATATTGATATTATAACATGAGGTATGTCCTCAATATTTATCAATATTAAGAAATATTACCTTCAAAATTAGATAGTTTTGCACATTATTCTATTATTGAGGGAAGAATATCACTGTCGTATTTTGTAATGGACATTATTGTTGGAATCGAGGCTTTATTATACAGAATTGCCATAGCTGACTGTGAATGAAATTTGACTCGCAGAGTTTGCCTATTACAATAGATATTTTATAGTCTAATATTTGGGTATCCACCTATAATGACCATTTATGCACATTCTATTTTCGCTATTTTTATTCCTCTCATAAATAAACTTTTCATATGGTAAAAATAATCAATAAATATAATACTAATTTACCTCGAGTGAATACTCGTCCCAATCATATTGTACAATGCATGTATAAGTACTGATAAAGGTTATGAAAGAAAATAGTCTGAGATTAGGAAATATCCTATATGCTTTCATTTTTGAGATACATTGATCAAAAATAAAAATAACATAAGGATATAACATTTCATACATTATTACAAGTATTTTTTCGAACATTTCTTTATAAAAGTAACAATTAATATTAAAGTAACGAAATTAAGCAGAATGTTTATAATAGAAGCTAAGGGATATATTTTGTTTAAATCATTTTAGGGCTTGATCGAATAACAACGGTTCATAAATGCCTTTTGAACAGTCATAACTGCATGACACTTACAATGCATCGATTCAATTAATCGGACATCTGTTCCGTTATATTTTTTACATTAGTTCATTAATTAGTAAATTACACTAGGTTTTATTTATTATTCGTGAAAGTATGAAAATTAAAGGTTTGAACTCGAACGTTTTAAATTTTATTTAGTATTTTGTTATAAATATTGTCTTTACAAATTTATAGCGTATATACTGTGTCTGTAATATATATAATATTCGGAAAAATCTTTTCTGCAAGATCAAATTGATGAAAATATTCCTGTTTCGAAATTTACGTTTCAGTCAAAATCTTTCAAAGTTTAGGGGAAATGTATTTCAATTTTAAAATATTTCTTTCTTCGACGAAATTTTTCTTCTATTCTTCTATAGAAATAATAAAAAATGGTTAGTGATAGAGAACATAAAAATTTCAAGATAATTTCTAAATCTATGAAATGATTATTCGTCATACTTTGATGACATTTCTTTGTATGCATCACGTAATAATATAATGCGAAATACTCTTCATTGATTATCCCCTGCCATGTATATCATTAAATAATCGCAACAAATATCATGTTTAATTAGCATTTTCAATTTACATCCACGCCACTGTGTACTTACAGTTACGTTTACGTGTGTAAATACTCGTAATTACACCATTATAATGAATCGGTAATTAATAATTCTGCGAAGCATGTTTAATTTAGATCAACCCTCGTACACATCGCATAACATATTTGCGATAATAATAAGAGATGAATTACATAGCATTTCGGGAAGAAATTTATAATAATAATAATAATAATAATAATAATAATAATAATAATAATAATAACGGAAAATCATGAAGCAGACTCATACAATGAAAAAACATATCAACGAGACAAAACAGAGAAGCAGTTACATGGAAAGCACCCGTACATAGTCAGTAATCAACACATCAGCAAACAAGATACATATACATGGTTACAAAAAGAACAGCTATTCCCTGAAACAGAAGCATTCGTAATAGCCATACAAGAGCAGGTAATAGCCACGAAAAACTACTTAAAATATATTATCAAAAACCCAGACACACAGGACGATAAATGCAGAAAATGTAAGCAATTCACGGAAACAATAGACCACATCACAGGAGGATGTAAAATACTTGCGAGAAAAGAATATACAGAAAGACATAACACAGTAGCTAAAATAATTCACAAAGCAATTCTCAACGCCAACAATACAAAGCAAGACTACACGTCATATTACAAATATACACCAACAGCAATAATCGAAAACGAGAAATACAAATTATACTGGGACACAACAATACACGCCGATAAAACAACAAACCACGACATACCAGATATCACACTCATGAAAAAGAAAGAAAAGAAAACATACCTAATCGACATTGCAATACCCAGTGATACAAATATAGAACAAAAATACAAAGAGAAAAGAGGAAAATACACACCACTAGCACAAGAAATTAAAAGAATATGGAAACAACAGGAAGTACTTACAATACCAATAATAATATCAGCAACAGGAATAACATCATATACACTCAAAAAAACACCTAACGCAAGTGAAGATACCAACACACATCCACCATGAAATACAGAAAGCAACTTTTAAGCCTTGGAATGTCGTCCCGGTATTTCGTTCGGCCCTTTGTTATAGAATAGACCGTGTGAAAGCTCTGTTAAGAGTTATTAAGCCATATGCGTTCCCATCTTGGGACAAACCCCGGACCCAGAAGATCGTTAGGGTCTTCTGGCAGCCAGATTCTAATTGCTGTTTTAGTTCAAGTTCCGTGTCCTTTCTATCTTCATTTTCAATACATTTTCAAACAATTCTTTATTTCCCTCGGGTCACCGGACACGAGGCATTCTTTAGCCATTAATGTTAGAAAGCAGGCATCAGCACTTAGGATTTGGCTGACAATAGGCCTGCAAACGAAAGGACCAGGCCATGTGCGATGTCGCGACTTTCGAAGCCATAAAGTAACGGGTACTGTAGAAAGGGTCACGAATGTGCGGGTGACTCACCGCAACCCCCTTTGAGGGAGAAGCTTCCTCGACCAGCAGACCTTGACGGGGAAGACGTTCCTCCCTTCTTTGGGGGCAACTGATTCGCGGACCGAGGGCCCACGCTCGGTCCTCTCAAAGACCAATAGGAAAAACGATTTCCCTTTGGAAACCATGGGCTCCGAAAGGTCGTGCATCGCACAAGTCAGTTAGGTCAGTACCACTCAGTCAGTCAATAACATTCGAAGAGTTCGGGGTACGGGATGGGCAATACGGTATTGTAGGATGGCGAATACTGGTCTTGAGACACCAAAAATTATAGAAAGAACGAGAACACGATAACGCAAACTCAAAACTCGTAC